>NC_056743.1:427277785-427280285 GCF_019279795.1 Protopterus annectens | reverse complement strand
GGCAATTTATTCTTCAAGGGCAACAGGCACTGAATTTGTAAATGAAACACTGAAATATAAAGTTTTTTTCTAGCAACAACCTCTTCATTGGTTTCAGATCACTTTTAATGTGGAATCATTCAGATGACTTTTACTTCTGCAGAGATTCTGCATATTGATTGATATTGGTGGATTGTATGACAGAAGTTTGAGTGGCCCTTTATGGCTGAAATGTTCTGAATTGGGCAGGTTGTCATTATTGGTTCATATGATTTGTTTCATTGCTTAAAGGAAAAATGCTCAGAACTATAAATTTAAAACACACTCTTAACAAGTGGTGCTGTATTATACAAGGGATGTAATTCAATTATTATGTAGTATAATTAATACAGTCAGGAAGGTGAATCAAAGAACTTTTGCATGGTTCTAAAAATGTGTGCAAGGAGCCTATGATTTGGAAACAGGCCAAAGGTAAACATACCCTGCCACTGGCCAGATGCATGTTCGTTGAATGTGGGTTTCGATGCTGTTTCAGTGAATGTGGTTTTCAAAGGTAGAGAAGTTTTAATGCTAAGTCTGTTTTCATTGTAAGACTATTGCTTTGTTTAGGCTTAGTAAATGTCTATCAGTGTTTGTGCTATAAAATTTGAAATAAAAGTTGTAAATGAAATCCAGATATCTGTAATCATTGTAGAAGTAAAGCATAAAACAGTATGCACACTGAGAGATTTGAACAGTGTCTATGACAAATGGGGAGAAATAGCCAAGTAATGGGACACTGGAATGGTTGTGTGGGTGGGGGTGGGGCTGAGTGGGCGGGGCAGCACAGGGGTGGGGCTGGATGGGCGGGGCTTGGGTTTGCACCCCCCTGCAAACAATCCTGCGGGCTCCCTTGCTAGCAGGTGTATTACCAGATGGAATATAGATCACAATTGTGGTGATGACCTTTTTAGGGTGAAGTTGAAGTTGTGAGATAAGCATGTCCCAATTATTGGGGGAGGGGTAGGAGTTTGGTAATTGATGGACAGTTAAGTTGGACTTGTAGAGTAAGGCAGTTCCACCCCCTTTACGAAGTGGTCTGTCTTGTCTAATGATATAGTAGCTGGTAGGGAGAATTCTGAGTTAGCTATGTTTTTATTTAGCCAGGTTTCTGTTAAAGCAACTATGTCTGGAGTAGTGTGCTATTGTGGCCTGGAGTTCAGGTATTTTATTTTTGATACTTCTAATATTAATATTTAGCATTAAAAGATGGTTGGTTTTGCTGCTGTTGTTGATTTGCCCAGGGATGAAGAAAGTGGGGGTGTTATGTTCTGACATTTGTGTTGGAGCAGTTTGTGTTGGACAGGATGGATTTGGGCCTGGGTTGGGGTGGATATCCCCACTTATGGTGAGCCTAGAGTTAAAATGGTTATACAGATGTTGGAGTTTGGTGAGGAGTGTGAGAAAGTATTGTGTTTTTTTGGAGTAGGAATGAGAGCATATGTGTTTAGTTCTGAACTGGTCTGTTATGTAGTTCTTGAATAAGTGTGGGCAGATATTATTATAATGTGTGGTGTCTGTGTATGAGAGTGCATAATGAAGTGTTGTGCTGCTAAGTTTAGGGATATTGCTAGAGTGATAACTTGTGGTGTTGTAAAGAATTATGAGAAGACAGACTAGATTTAGTTGTGTGATAGTCATGGTTATAAAGTTTATGTTGTTTCTAGGTGGGGGGTCTGAATAGGAATTATAGGGTTGCACTATATGTGGATGGGGAAGTAGTGTGGGTGATGCAAAAAATGCCTAGTGGGAATGAGAGTGATTGGGAGTATTTTGTGTGGAGCAAGTTGGTGTGGTTTAATGTGATATGACTTGAGGAGCTGTGGGTTTATGCCCAGTTTGGTGAGTTTTTCAAGTATATCAAAATGGGGCACTCTATCGAACACCTTAGCCAGGTCCAGGTAGGCAGTATGCACCATTTTCTCCTCATACATTGCCTTAGTGAACTTCTCAAAGAAGTCCCCCAGGTTTAGTAGGTATGACTTTCCCTTGACAAAGCCAAACCAGTTTGAGTCCCGTGTCTGAAGGTTGCCTATGTCATTGTCAAGCATTTCCATGATAATTTGTTCCATGACTTTGCACATTAGACTAGTTAGACTAATAGGTCTGTAGTTTCCAGTGGTACAAAGCCTGTTTTGAGGCTATAGTTGAAAAGTGACTCATGTGGCACTTGGCAGGTCATGTTTCAAACTATTTAAGAAGTATCCTGGGATATTGTCGGGGCCCACTGAGGCTGTCTTTGGCCTTAGAAAGCTCCACCATGATCTAGTCCCCATTAATAGTTTTGGGGGATTATGCTAGTATTTCATGGAGGGAGGCAGGGAGGAATGGGGAGTGAAATTTGAGCTGAATTTGACAGCCAGCAAATTTGTTATGTTGCTCTGCTCATTGAAGGTGGTACCACTGACCACCAGTTTTACACACTGGTGTGTGCTGCCTTTGAGGTTTCGGACATAGCTGTAGAAGGTCTTGTGGTTGACTT
>NC_056743.1:427207785-427275285 GCF_019279795.1 Protopterus annectens | reverse complement strand
TGCTGAAGGAACTGTGAGCTCCACTGGAGACAAGAGCCTGAATCCTCTACACCAATTACCAGACTGCTGATGGAATTGTGAGTTTGAGTTTTAGTTCATTTTCATGGAATTATGAGTTTCAGTGCATTTTCAAGGGGACGAGTTTCATTTCATTTTCATGAACTTGTGAGTTTCAAGGAAAGATACATTTACTGTTGCTCATGCTAAGTCTGTTTCCAATGAGTAACTAACTGTTTTGTTTATCAAATGGCAGTCACTATTTGTGCTGTAGAATTTGAAAGCCGTGTTAGTAGCATAATTGCCTTTGGTGCAGAAGGCTGTGGATTCTACTCCCACATCATGTATATGGAGTGCCGTTATTGCAGTGCCATTTTGAGTGCTGATTATCTGATACATTTTAAGGAGCGATAGAGGTTCTACACTACTGAGTGCGTCCTCTATATAAGATGCCTAGTAACTATGAATTTGTTGTTGGTTTGTCAGTCATTTCCTATTGCAATATTACCAGTTTACTATTTCTTAATGTAACATAACAGACATTGACTTTGTAGATGAAACATTCAAATGTAAAGTTGTTTGCCAGTAGCAACCTCTTCATTAGTTACAGATCTCTTTAATGTGGAATTATATGGATGGTTTTTACGTCTACAGAGATTGTGTTTATCAACTGATATTAGTGAAGTGTAATGACAGAAGTCTGAGTGGCCCTTTTATGGTTGAAATTTTTTTAAATGGGTAGTTTTATCATTATTGTTTAATGCATTTTATTTCACTGCTTTCTAGAAGAATGTTCATAACTACCAATTTAAAACACACTCTAACAAATGGTGCTGTATTATACAAGGAATATAATTTAATAAATCAGAAAGGTGAATCAAAGAATACATACATGTGCGAATAGGTTCATAGGTAGGTAATAGGCTATCGGCCCAGGGGCCTAAGTAAGCTTGGCCAACAAGGTTCCCTGGCTTACGCCACCCAAGAAAGTTATTTTCCTGTGCCCCTGTTGAGCAGAGCCACAGATGTGATCCCCAGGGTGTATTTCCTATTTCCAATCCACTTATCATGATTTTTCTTGAAGAGTGCTAATGAGGAACTTTGCTTGACATAGATAAGTAGCTTGTTCCAGAGTATGGGAAGTCTCTGGGACAGGAATCTATCCCTCCAGCATGTCCTGTTTATTGCGTGACAAGGTTTAGGTCCCTAGGGCGTGTAGCTCGGAGGGATTGGGATTTCTTTAAGTGTAGCATGTCCAACACCTCTGGGTTTGACATAGCTTTATATGTTAGGCAGAGATCACCTCATAGTAGGCGAAATGCTACGGAGTAAAGCTGGAGTTTTTTGATATGGTCAGTGTAGGGGATCTGTTTGAGGCCAGTAATCCTCTTTGTGAGGTACTTCTGTGGCCTTTCCAGCTGCTGCAGATGTCTTGTAAGGTGAATTTCAAAAGGAGCGTTGTACTCTATAATGGGTCTAATGAGTGTCGAGTAGAGGGGAACAATGACCTCTTTTTTCCTAGATGAGAACCCTTTTGTGATGAGGTGTGCCATGTAGAAGGTTTTCCTGATTACTGTGGCGATGTGATTATCAAAGGAGAGACTATTGTCCACCTGGGTCCCCAAGTCTCTTATCACACATTTGGCATTAAGTAGACTGCCGCCTATGTGGTAGTTCATGGGTACAGAGTTTTTACCAAAGGGGATGACAATGCACTTTTTGACATTGAGCTTGAGGCCATGGCTTGGACACCAGGCATCTGTCTCAGTGAGGCCCTTCTCTAGGATGTCCACATTATATGTGGTCTCAACTATGGCTCCTAGTTTGCAGTCATCTGCAAACTTCATTAGCCAAAGGCCTTCTGTGTTAGCTTGTACTTCAGAGAAGTAGATACCAAACAGGAGAGGTCCCAGGACTAATCCCTGTGGTACTCCACTTGTCACTGGTTTGAAGTCAGATTTGGAGTCTGCAACTTTTACAATGTGGGTTCTGTCAGTGAGCCAATTGGCAACCCATCTTGTGATGTAGTGATTTATACCTAGTTTAGTGAGTTTAGCTACTATTCCAGAATGGGGGATGGTGTTGAAAGCCTTGGCAAGGTCAAGATAGGCTATGTGAACCACCTTACCCTCGTCTACAGCTTTGGTGACTGCCTCAAAGAAGTTGATCAGGTTCAGGAGGCATGATCTGCCTTTCACAAACCCGAACTGCGTGGGGTCCAGAGTTTGGTGATTACCAATGTCTTTGTTTATTAGTTCCATGATAATACATTCCATGGCCTTACAGACCAGGCTCAGCAGGCTAATAGGGCAACAGTTCCTGGGATCAGTGGTGGCTCCCCCTTTATGGAGTGTTATAACGGTTGCTGTGCTCCATTCAGTGGGCACAAAGACTGATGTGAGACTATGCTTGAACATGGTGCTTAGGTGGGGAGCCAGTTTGTTCTGAAGTTCATGTAAAACACAGCCTGAGATGGTGTCCGGTCCCATAGATGCTGTGTGTTTGGCTTTAGAGAGTGCAGCTTTTAGCTGTGTAGTTGTAATTACAGGGACTCTGCATTCTTAAGGGGGTGAGAGGGGGTAAAGTTAGCATTGAACCTATCTGCCAGGATGTTGGCAATATCAGTTGGTTCTGTAATTTACATGCCGTTATGCTACAACTCAGAGCAGATCTGGGTGTTGCCATTGAGATTCTTGACATAGCTATAGAATGCTTTGTGGTTGTCCCTAGAATCAGTGGTGATTTTGTTTTCGTAGCTAGCTTTGGGGGATCATATAAGGGATCTCAGCTTCTTACTGAGGCTGACTAGGGAATTCCTCAACTCATGGGATTTTATTTTCTTTTGCAACAGTTTCTTCCTTCTGTTGTAGAGTTTGTTTATGGCAGGGGACCACCAGATTGACTTCCTTTTTTTGGAGGATAGCATCTTGGTTCTTTTTGGGATAGCATGATCCATGCACTCATGTAAGTGCTTATAGAGTGTATCTGTATAGGATTCAGCAGTCGTAACTGTATTGTCCATCTGCATGGGTGACATGAAGTTTGCCACTTCAGTCTTAAGAAGCATGAAGTTGGCTTTGGAGAATTTTTTTACCATGATTTCCTTAATGGGGGGTGGGGGCAGGATGTGGATATCTAGGGTGATTAGCTTATGGTTGGATCTGACCAACGAGGAGTTGACTACAGGTGTGGAACAACGGTCACTCATGTTGGTAATGACTAGGTCTAGGATATTGTTGCCCCTGGTGGGGCTGTGGATAAGATGATCCAGGGCAATGGAATTTATGAATTCCAGAAAGCGTTGAGTGAAGGAGTTGGTACACGAGTAGTTTTCCCAGTTAATGTTGGCATAGTTGAAATCACCCATTATTAGGGTGTTTGGTTGAACCCTAATATTTTCCAGTATATCAAGAAAAGAAGAGTGGGAATCTGGAGCATGGTGGTGGATCTCTAGCAAGCTACAATTTGGATTGCAGTTTTGCCCAGAGTTAGTTGCACTTGGATAACCTCAGATGCATTATGCTGAGCAACTAGCCTGGAGCTGTGGATATCGTTAATGAATATGGACACACCTCTGCCTTTGGTGTTTCAGTCCAGGTTAGGTGGCCAAAAGTGTGGTATGAGTTATAGCCTGGTAATGCAGAGTTGCTCTCTGGAGCCTTGAACCAGGTCTCAGTCACTGCACAGATATCGATGTTCTCCATTTTAAGGAATGCCTCGAGGGAGTGCATTTTGAGATTTAGACTTCTAGCATTGAGTAGCATTACCCTCAGTTTTTGCTTGCCTGTTCCTGTTATGGTGGTGAATTTGTCATTTGAACCTTGCCTAAAAAAGGCACTATAAGGGCAGCAAGAGCATTAGCCAGTACCCGGAATCCCAGGGGCGACAGGTGCAGGCCATCTCTGGCAAAGCATCATGGTTTGTCAACCATGTCGTCCCAGGCAGACAGATACTGGATCCCCTTAGAATGACACCAGAAGCTTAGCCAATTGTTGAAGTCAATCATTTTGCCCTTGTACTGCCGTATCATTCTGGGCAATGGCAAGATACTACTCAGAGCTAGGATCATACCTGCCTAGGCTACAAGATCGGAGAGCTCTTCCATGTCTCTTTTCATGTAGTCTAGGGAGGTACATCTCAGGTCATTCACACCAACATGGACAATGACAGAGTCATATTTGTACTTGTTGTGGAGTGACCTGAGTGCATGGGTCATGTGGCAGATCCCAGCACCAGGCAGGCAGCTGACAATAACCTTAGAAGCTTAGCCAATTTTTGAAGTCAATCATTTTGTCCTTGTACTGTGGTAGCATTCTGGGCAATGGCAAGATGCTACTCAGGGCTAGGGTCATACCTGCCTGTGCTACAAGATCGGAAAGCTCTTCCATGTCTCTTTTCATGTAGTCTAGGGAGGTACGTCTCAGGTCATTCACACCAACATGGACAATGACAGAGTCATATTTGTACTTGTTGTGGAGTGACCTGAGTGCATGGGTTATGTGGCGGATCCCAGCACCAGACAGGCAGCTGACAGTAACCTTTTCCTTGTTTAGCCTGATGAGTGGGACATCAGTGTGCCTGACTATAGAGTCACCTATGACTAGTGTGTTGGGTACGTTGTTTTGTCTTATGGGCTGTGTTTGAGTTGCACACTAAGTCTGTGGGCTATGTGTCATTTGGGTTATGTTGGGGGATGGAGGTTGCTTGCTTTTCTGCTTTGGAGGTCTCTGTTGCTTGAGCAGATTATTATTGAGAGACTCCGCAAATGGTTTTGTGTTTCTATGTGTGGATTTTGGTGGTGTAGGTTTAGTGGGACTATGTGCTGAGTGTGGTGTGGTGTAAGTGTTTACCTTCTCCTCTTGACTGTCAAGTTCAGTCTTGGTTGGAGAGAGCTTTACCTCCAGTTTGGCTAGATAAGTGCATCTCTCACAGGTTGTGGTGTTGAGTGGTAGGAGGAGAGGATTGTCTGTGTACATGAGGCAATTGCTACATTGCCCCAAGATGCCCAGATTCATCAGATAGACAGGAGAGAACACTGAGAGCTGACCCTTGGACATGCCTGAATAAAAAAACTACTTTCCTCTAGACAAGTGAGGAAAGTGAGTATAAGAGCTGGTTTTTCTCTAAGGAAGTGAGGAAAGTAAGTACAAAAACTGTTTTCCTCTAGGTAAAGAGGAAGGTTGAATGCTGTAGTAATTTGTAGCTTATTTAGTGCTCACAACAAGTTCTGAACAAGTGTTGAGCATGAATAAGCAAATTCAATTGCTAAAACTAAGAATCTATGCCTGGATCTTGTGGTAGATAGGCTACCTAGTGCTTATCACTCCCACTGATAAGCTAGAATGCTTCCCTCCAACACAAAAAGGCTTGGGGGCTCAGAAGCTTGCAAACAGTCCTGGATACAGCAAATCTGTATCTGGACTAGGCTAGTTACAGGAAAGGTGGGAAACAAGTGCAAATGCGGGCTTTTAAACCAGAAGGTTGAAAGAGATGGAAAAACTGCCCAAACAGCCAATAAACTACAATTTCTTGGCCAGAAACCACTCGTGGTAAATAGACTACCTAATGCTTACCACTCCCACTGATAAGCTAGAAGGCTTCCCTCCAACACAGAAGGGCTTGGGGGGCTTAGAAGTTTACAAGAAGTCCTGGATACAGTAAATCTGTATCTGGACTAGACTAGTTACAGGAAAGGTGGGAAACAAGCACAAACATGGGCTTTTAAACCAGAAAGTTGAAGGAGATGGAAAAACTGCCCAAACGGCCAATAAACTGCAATTTCTGGACACTAATTCTGGACAAAAGGGCCACATAAAATAATACCACATTTTGTGCAATATTTGAATACAACCACCGATTTTCTTAAATTTACCCATCACCATTCGTATACTGCTATAGATTTTCTTGATGTCAAGATATATAGGACATTAGATGGCCAAATAGCAACACATATGTTTAGGAAAGAATGTAGGGTAAATGCTACCCTACATAGAAATAGTATGCATCTGAAGAGGGTTTTCAAGAATGTATTGAAGGGCCAGGGCATGCGGATGTCCAGACTAGATAGTGTCCAAGAGGTCTTTGATACAGATCAATCTAAGCTAAAGGATGAATTCAAATTTAGAGGTTATAAACATAGTGAGGTAGATCAAATGGAATGTGAGGTTACTGAATTAAGACCCACAAATGCATGTCCTTTTCTTTATGCTAATAATTGAGTTTCCCACAATGGGAATACACAATTCAATGAACATATAGTGAATTTTACGATGAATTATACTAGTGATCATAGAGCTTTTTGTGACATTATTATGAAAAACTGGCCTATCCTTATGTCACATGAAAAAATTAGTCAGGTTGTAGGACCACAACCAAATTTTGCCTTTAAAAACAAGCGCAACCTTAAACAGATGCTATGCTATAAGTATAACAATTCACTTAGCTCTATAAATAATGTATGTGTGGCAAATGCAAATATTGCTCATTTATAGATACAGCATCTAGTTTTATACATCCAACTACACATTTTAAATATACTAGCAATTCTCATACTAAATGCTGCAGCACATATGTGGTTTACTTAGTCAGTTGTATATCTTGTTGGAATTTTTATGTAGGAAAGACTAAGAGACAATTGAAGGAAAGGATACGTGAGCATCTATTAGCTATTAGGAAGAATGATTCAACAAATGCCCTAGCCTGTCATGTGAGGGACACAGATTCTACACATACATTTATGTTTAGAGTTTTAGAACAACTCAAGCCTGGCAGCAGACTGGGAGATCAAAATAATGTTCTATAACAGCATGTGAGCAGTTGGATTATTCGGCTACACCGCAATACACCACCAGGTTTGAATACCTCCATCCCTTTAAAACCTTTTCTTAAAAGGCAGAGATTATTTAAGTTATTTTATTCTGTGATGGGTTCGTTTGAAATGCTATGTATTTTATAAGTAGTGTATGTGAATTTGTATTTTTATATGGTCTGAAGAAGTGCTCAGGAGAGCATGAAAGCACCTACCATTCATTAAACTGGTTTTTATCACATCTGCCTTGGTTTACTTTGTGGATTTTTGGAACTTTTTTAGAAAAATTACATACAGTACAATCTTTAACACTGCAAGTTTGTACTTAACTCGGTTAGTAATGCAGTTGATTGTAGGTATGCAGCAGAAGCCAAACAACTCAGGTATTGAGCAGTAATGCGTGCCAGGAGCCTATGTTTGGAAAACAGCTCAAAGGTAAACTTAATCCTTCTCTGGCCAGTTAGATTTTCTTTTAATGTGGGTTTTCATGCTGTTTCAATGAATGTGAGTTTCAAGGGCAGAGTTTACTGCTCATGTTATGTCTGTTTTCATTGTGAGACTATTGTTTGTTTAGCAAATAGCTATCAGTGTTTGTGCTATTTTACTTCAATATCTGTATTAATTGTAGAAGTAAATAAGAAAACAGGTTCCTTGTGTTTTTATTTAAAATATCCATGATAATTCTTTCCATGAATTTACATACAAGACTAGTCAGACTTATGGTATATAGTTATCCAATTCAGTAGAAGGCTAAACTTTGTGCTGAGGATTAACTATTCCAGTCCTCCATTCACTAAGCATGAAGCCAGTTAGGATGCTAATATTGAACAATGATTTTAGAGCGTTTGATAGCTTATGTTTCATGCTATCCAATAGGTACCCCAGGATATTATTAGGGCCCATCGATGGAGTATTCTTTGCCTTGGAGAGTGCATTTAAGACTTGTTTTCTAGTGACAGCCAGATGAGTTATGGTTGACGGTGTCTCCTGAGAGGTATTGAGGGAAAGAAGGGGTGAAACTGGGATTAAATTCATCAGCCAGTAGGTTTTGTAGGGTCTATATTACGTTATCAAATACTCATGTATTCGAAAACATAATAGTCAACCTGTAAATGTCAAAAACGTCAAACGTCGAATAAGTACAAAAAATAAAAAACCCACCCAAGCAAACCATTTAAACACTGTAAGCAGGGGGGCAAGCCATCCTACACCACCCACTACTTAAATATACCAACTTTGAGATCGCCATACAGTGCAATGAAAAACTTCCATTTCCACACTGTACAGAGATCTCCATTGAACTGATCAACATTTGATGTCTTCGATATTTGCAGGTCGACTATTATGTTTTCGAATACACGCATCTTCGGCATTTGCAGGTCGACTATTATGTTTTCGAATACATGCATATTCGATAATGTAATACAGACCAGGTTTTCTAAATCCTCTGATTCCTTTTAGGTGGTTCCATTCACAATTTGTTCAGCACACTGTTGTGTTACCTTTGAAATTCTGAACAAAGCTGATGAAGACCTTGTGGTTATCCTTTGTCTTTGAGGATATTTTTGCCTCAAATTTGACTTTGGTGGGCTTGGTAAGATTTCTGAGTTGCTTGTTAAGTTTGAGGGTTTTCTCACCTTGCTGGGTATTGCACTTCCTAGTTTTGGCCACATTTTTCCCCCTTTTGTTATGCAACTTGTTGCTACTGGGATTCCACCAGGGTGAGTTGTTAAGTTAGTTCTCTGCTTATTCCTTGTGGATACAGCTACCTCAGTGCAGCTGTTTGCATGATAGATAGAATTTTTGTAAACAATTCTATACTGGTAGCAGAGTTCCATGGTTTGGAGGGGAAGGAAACTTTACCATGGTATAAGTCATTAGTACGAGGTTTGCTTTGGAATAATTCCTAAATGTTTTAGGGTTAGATGGCATCCACTTGTGACAAGTGTCTGGACAGGTACATACCAAAAGGGGCATTATACTCAGTGATTGGCCTAATAAGTGCCAAGTAGAGCGGAACAATTATGTGCCTGGATCTGAATGATATACCTTTAGATATAAGCTGGACGATAAAAAAGGATTTCAATAGTGCATATGTGGTGATCAAGGGACAGTTCATTGTTGACATAGGTTCCCAGATGAGACTGGTTAGGTTTATGTGTATATAATTCCCTGGGCCCATTGAAGTCCCACCTTCATGCAAGGGAATGTCTGTTGTAGTCGTTCATTCATCCTGCACAAAACTTGTTTTCAGATTAGTATTGAATAGCCTTTGTAGGGGGTCTGACATATCGGTTTTCAGATTAACTGGTAGGCAGCCTAGTATGTTATCCAGTCCCAATAGACATTATGTTCTTGGCCTTGGGTAGTAACTTCAGAAATTGTTGAGAGATTTGAGGGGGGTTATAGATGCAGGTATTTGATGTGAGAATATTAGAAGATCGGGGGGGGGGGGTGAAGTTCAAGCTGAATCAGTTGGCCAGTGGATTGGCTATATCTTCTGGCCCAAGTATGTGATATCACTTGTTACTAGCTCACTGTAGTACCATTCATTGTTTCTGAGATTTCTAGCACAGTTAAAAAACACTTTGTGATTATCTTTTCCCTGGGCTTATATTTTTACCTCATGTCAGGCTTTGGTTGGTTTAATCAAGAGTTCCTTGTTTAGTTCAGCAAGAGTGTTTTTGGCTTTCTGAGAGTTACATTTTATTTTGCACGCAATAAGTATTTTTTCTTTTATTGTGCTGCCCATAAGGCTTTATTTTTGAATTTGGTGTTGTATTTATTTCTGAGAGGAGAAGATGTGTCTGTGCAACTATTTAATATGCATAGAGCTTGACAGTAAATTTGAATACTTTCTCCATTTATTATAAAACTCTCCTGTAATAAATACTTTTAAGTAATAATATCCTCCATACGTTGCGTATCTTCAGATATATTGATGGAGTTATACCTTGTACAATATTTGTACAATCAGTTTGTGCAGGGCTAGTCACCCACCCCCCATGTTAGGTCTTCTTCTTACACTGTGTCAGAACAGACTAATAATATGACATATGTAAGCCTTGTATGACATGTGTATATTTTCACTGTTAGCTTCCATCTCTCTATATAATATATTGAGTGTATTTAGTTGAAAATAGAAACAGTTCTGTCATTTAGAGGACCAGAAACTGAATGGTAGGTGGAAAAATAATGGAATCTGTTTTCTTTGTTTTGAAGATCTGTAAACTGATATTCAGAGGTGGTTTCAGTAAGCAAGGATTTATTTATTTCTGTTTCATTTCAGTTTTGCAGCACCATGCCTGCCAACCATCTGGTCAGTCAGTGTAGTCTTTGCCTATTAGTTCCTCCATGGTGTGACATCTCTGCTCATTTGCTCCCCATATGGGACAACAGCTGACTTGCAGCAGGTCAAGTCATCATATTTTGTTTTACATTATATCTAAATTGTCCTCCTGCACATTCCTCAAAGAGAAAGTTGGGGGATGGAGTGCATGCCATGTTCATGGCATGGAGATATCAACCACCTAGGGGGTGATGTACGATTTCCTTTCTCAGTGAACTCGCCACCTCCTTCTGATAGGTCCTGGTCTCCAACAGGAACATGAATGAGAGCTATAGCCCCAAGACACGTGCATCATCCTCTTCCTCAGGAGGACAGCAGCCCACCCTTATCATCACCTACCCCTACTTGGTTTCTCCAGCATCTGGGCTACTAAAAGACCAGGGTAATCTGGGTTTTAATAAGACTCCATCCCTCTATGCCATAGAGGCAGCAGTGAACCTTTTTTTCACTGCTGGGCATGTGTACGTCAGATGACCATAGGAACTTAGCCTCAGACAGAACTTATAATTTATAAACATCTATTAAATTACCTTGGCTCAGAGGCCAGGCAGTTTTTTTTTTTCCAGTTAGTTATACACAGGCCTAGATACACTCCAAGGGACTACAGAGCTACAAAACCTGGTAGATATGCCTGCTGTCATATAGCGGAATGAATAATGTTATACTCCCAGCTTCAGATATGATGAAATATATTCAGTATATGACAGCCTGTAAGGGGTATAATAAATGAGCAAGAATTTATTACAAATCAAGAATTATTTCTTAAGAATTGTAATTAAATCAATCCTTCTCTAAATTTTGAATGTAAACACGTTGTTCCAAGCCATATTCCTTTGCAAACATTTAGTAAAGATGATGCAAAACTACTGCAAGAAAGCCTGGAATTATTCAAGGACATTTATTTCTGAATAGATACCATACCACTGGAAAAGAGATATGTTAACTTATCAGCAAAAGCCTGTAGTCTGCATGTGGTTATACTGTGTGATTTTCCAAGTATGACAGGCCCTTAATGTCAGCTATGAGGGAATGTCGTTTTTCTATTAGCTTAGTGTAAAGACTAGAGAAACTAAGCTGAAGTGGAAACTCCTGTTTAGTGCATTAGTGAACTTCAACACACCTATTAGCTTCCAAACTGCTCTGCAACTGCGTGCATTAATTATATTTGGGATGCCACTTGTTGGGGGAGGGTAAACCGGTATAAAATCTATACACAGGCATTTCTTCTCAGATGAATCTAGGCACTAGAAGTGTCTGTGCATGTACATGCGTGTGTATGCATGTGAGTGCGTGTGCATGTGTGTGTGTGTGTTAGGAAACACATTTACTGCTTATCTTTGTCACAGCCCAGGCCCTGTTTAAATCAATGGGATCACAGTCAATGTATTTCATTCAGGGATCCTGTTATCCATGTTTTGGGCAGCATCAATTTGTTTCTTGTGAATTTTCTTAACTGTTAACAGCAAATTCTGTACTCTTTTATTTCACAGATTTATTGTTTGTATTCAAATGTATTTTACTCTATAGTTCACTATTTATATTGTTACATTAACTGCGATTTAGTCATTTTTGATAAACCTCTATGTTAAATTTTTGTTACCTTTTGTGGAGATTTGCTCCCTGGGCTTCCGTTGAAAAAGACCTCTGGCTCAGTTGGACATTCCAGGTTAACAGATGCCAGATAAATACATAAGTAATAAATAAATATAAGAGTCCTCTCCCACCCACTTAGAGAATCACTTCATATATGTAACTAATACACCTTTTCCAGTGTTTGATTCTGACAAATCCTGTATGTAGTTTTAGTTGCATGTTCGGCTTTTTGTGTTTTATTTTGTAGTACTTGGTACACATATTTATTTGGCTATTTATATTTGTTGATAGGGAATGTCAGTGTAGAAACTCCTGATGCTCAGTAAAGTCCAAATGAGAAAAGCTCCACAAAATTAAAGGGCATGCATAGTTAGACAGAGATACATAGCGTATGACTATATGTATAAGTGTCAAACTGCATTAATACATATCTATGGCTAGCTAGATGAAATAAAACCAGTTAGTAAACTACATAAAATATAATTTACTTTCTTAGTAATGTAAAAATCAAAATACTGTTAGAAGACAGACTCTATCATGGTAATAGCACCTTGCGGGGAATATGACATTTGTTCAATTATTGTTATAGTGAATCAAGTGCTGATAAATTTAGATATGCCAATTAATACAAATAAGAATGTATAATAATGTAAAAAAGAACCAGAAATAATGTCAAAAACACACCGAAGATGTCACTATGAAAGGTGATAGGACAGTGAAGGCATGACTACAATCATATATGCAAATTGGCAAAGATTGCTAAGTGGGGTTGCATGGGGGGGGGGTCCTTCTGAATGTCTGCAGCCTTAAATATTGGAGACATCTATCATCATCTGTCTGAAATAATGTATGCCTGTACAGGGGAATGCAGTCACTCGCAAAAGCACAGTCCAAATTTTAATAAAGCGCAGCCCAGATATGCACCATCTGATACATATCACATATTCCACTCCACACTTTAAAATGCAGCATAAATCCCAGTGTACTTGGTTTTCTATAACTCCCTCAAGCTTTTTGACCAACACAACAACCTTATTAATGCCTCCACTTCAGTCAGATACCGAGGCATCTGGCTCAACTAATCTCTTAACTTTCAGGAGTGTATTCAAAAACATTTATCTAAAAATCAACTACCTTATTTCTGGGCTCAGAAAACATCTTGGTTCCTTTTATCACTAGCTAGGGCAATTATTGGGAAAGCTGTCTTGCTTGTATAACTTGAGTAAGGCTTACCCTTGTTTGCTCCCTCCTCTAACAAAAATTCATTAACACTAAAGACCTTAGCTAATTAAAATATGCCACTTTATCAACAATTCCTCTCGCCTTGAACACCATTACCTTACTTTATCTAAGGCAAAACGTCTGCCAGTACAAGGAAGAGCCAACCTATTTCTGGACTATTAACTCTTCAAATTAGTCCACATGCAATGAAACATAATCACTAACACTCCAAGAGCCCAGCCTACAACCTCAGAAGCCAGGGTAACATAGTCCCCACTCTCCAAACACCATCAACTAAATCATACAGCTCTGACTCTACTTCCTTTGTACTTGCTCCAAAATGGTGGCAATTCCTTCCCCACTATTCTACCAAGCATAATAACTCTACTAAATTCAGGCCCAACTCAAACAGCCTCTGTTTGAGCAATACAAATGCCAGAAAGCAAGATATAATCACTTAATAAATACTATTCTGCTCGAGGTTCACTCCCATTTATGGCACTACAACATTGGTTACCACTATGTGTATGCTCCCTGTAAATACAAACATAGCTTCTCTTTCTCTTTGCTCACTTTTACCTTATTATATTAACCTTTCTCAGTCCCTTTATCTTCTTTGATTGTGTCTTAGGTTCACCGATTCATAGTTAAGCACTAGGCTAGCTGCTCTTGTGCACCATTTTAAGCCTAGACAGTTTCCCTTTCAAAGGTGAAAATCGAACCCTGTACCTTGAATCTGCAAGGTAAACAAGCTAACCATTATGCCAACCCCCAGCTCCCATATGCCATACCCCATCTTTATAATTATTTTCCATTGCTTTGTTCTCTAATTTTCAAGGTTACTCCTCCCTCTCACTCTTTTCTTTCTCCACATCAGACTCCATTTTTCTGCTTGTAAAATGTACACTTCAGTATGGTGTAAAGTTTATACAGATTCTCTCTCTTTTGTGTGATAAATTTACATTACCCTTGTCTTCCACTGCTGTTTGTATTTGTTACATTTTTGTTGCAACTATTTTGAATGTAACCTGAGCTGAGCTTGCAAATGGTCATGTGATCAATGCTCTACCCTGGTAACCAATATGTAAATAAAATAAGCTGGAGATATGGTGGGTTCAGCCTTGGCAGATATACAGAAACTCTGGAGCCTCTGGACAGCATATTAACACTAAGGTCTGCTGGTCATCTATATGGTTATGTGGACAGCTGACAGATAAAGAAATACTCCAAAGGTGGGTGAGAGAAGATGAAAATTGTAACTGCAAAGTGAAGTGTGCTGAAAAATGTCACGGACATGCAGGGACATATATAAGAGCAAAAAGGAAAGAGCTCTTGTGTTACACTCGTCACCACCACCATTAGTTCTCAGACACTGATAAATTGACAGTGACAATGTATGGACTTCTGCCTGAACTCATAAAATGAGCCATTACAGGGAGCAGAGTTCTGCCATGCCATTTGTTGAAGCAGTTATGTGATAAACCAGTGGGGGGGGGGCGTGATTCACAACCTATCACACAGACACACACTTGTTCACAGGATTCACTGATAGCAATGTGAAAAAAATAGAAGTGAAACTTCTGATGATTTTGATAGTGCCAACTGGCCAATAAAATTGGGAACTTTTCTAAGTAAATACATCTGTGACTATAAAATACTGTAGTGCTGCTATTACCCTGTACTGTGTGGCCCTTGAATGATCCTGTTGGGGTGATTCAGTGAATCATTGATGGGACATTCATGAATAAGGGGTGTATTATGCACCTGTTCTATATAAGGCATGCTGTTGTTTCAATTTTTTGTGTATTTAAGTGTGTGTGTGCTTCAGTTTAATTGCTCCAACTCTTTTGGATTTCTAGTATCATGACAGGAATGGACCCTGTTTCTAAGTCAAAGTATGATTAAAGTTCATGAAATTAGTATAGTTTCAGTCTTTGATATTAGCATGATATTAGCAAAACGTGTTTTTCAGCATCTGCATTGTGCCCAGATTGGACTTCTTGTGTAATTAATATGTACTTACATGTATCAATAGCGTATCTAAATACGACTGTAGATTCTTTTTTTATAAGACCTGTTGCTCCTACTTATTACTGGAAATGTCTGGGTATCCTTCGTCCACATTGCCCTCATTTCTCTCTGAAAATCCTGGTATTTTATGACTTTGTTTCTCTCTGCACTTATAACACTGTAATCAATGGGAGTAGCAATTTGAATGTTCAGT
The DNA here is from genome assembly GCF_019279795.1 of Protopterus annectens. Taxonomy (NCBI): domain Eukaryota; kingdom Metazoa; phylum Chordata; order Ceratodontiformes; family Protopteridae; genus Protopterus; species Protopterus annectens. The sequence continues at coordinate 427,260,093 of NC_056743.1, read as the reverse complement.
GCTGCTTTTGTCTTCTTTTCATGCACTACTGTTTCTTATTTTGCTTCGATTTTTGAACTGTTGGTAATGGGTGATCCCATGTGATATAAACTTCATCATTCTCTATAATGCTTTATGGATCATGTTTTCAGTGTTTCTCAGATACTTCAGCATTGCAATGTTTGAATAATCCTCAATGTAACAATCTTGCCACATTGTTATGCCTTTAGTGTACCATTAGTGTATCATACCCAGCAACAAGATGTGTGACTGTTTCCAGTTCTGTTTTTCAAAACCTGCATTTATCTGTTTCTCCCACTTCTTCAATGGACTATGTAAATGAATGTGTACATAGTCCAGTATCTTTGGCCACCAATATTAACCGTTCATCTTTTGGTTTAAATTCACCTCTTGTTAACCATTCTTGCATCATATCCTGACTGACATAAGTTTGTTCCAGGAGTTTTCTTTACTTGCAGCAATGTTTATGCATTTTCCACATTTCTTTCCTTCTCATCTGATCCTTCATCTTATATTCCTTCTTTTGTTTTTTGGCATATTTATTTGCTGCGTGATTTTTGTCCACTTCTGGTTTGCTTTCCATTCCACTTGACATCAACATGCTTCTGTAAACTAAGCAGGGAACTCATCTCAGACTTATTCACCTCAAGTTTTAAAACATTAACTATGTTTAAAGCTGGTGAAGTTACAAGATATGTATGCAGTCCTATGATTGGAGGTCTATACATGTAATCAATTTTGAGGAGGCCCATACCTCCTTCAGAACAAGGAATATAGGTATATACAGATTTTTATATATCATTTGATAAACGTAAAACATTTTTCTTGTTCTCCTGTCCAACTAATCCAATACTTTTGGGGGCTTGTCAGTCACCCCAAAACTATAAGTTAAAACAGGAAGAGCAAATTGGTTTATAGCTTGGACTTTGTCCCTAGATGTCAGGGCTGTTTTCAGTATTAATTACATCTAAAATATTCCTTACTGAGTTTTGTTCACAGTTGTTCATGTTTCATTGCCGATTCTTAATCAGTTCCCAAATATTTGTAAAAACAAACAAAAGGCCCGCATAGTGTTCTTCCAAAGTAATTCTCAAAACCACTGAAGAAGAAAAGCCGAAACACCAAGCCTAAAAACTGAAGTTTACTGAAGAAATAATTCAATAAATATGATAAATGGTTCTAGCGCTTTTGTCCCTTAAATATACAATGAGACTTCTTCAAAACCATAATATTGTTGAAACCATTAAGTTAAATAACTTTCCAATTAAGTCACTTGGTAAAAATCCTCCAATCATAAAAAATCCAAAATAACCTCTTATAATATGAACAGAAATAAACATACATAGATTAAAAATAACTATTGGCGACTTTAAAAATATCTAAAACCATAAAGGATATAGGAATAATTATTAAAATTGGTTTGATCTAATTTTTAAAACAGGAATGATAGCTAATTGGTCAAATTAGTTTACGCTATTCCAATTTTATTTCCCAGGCGCCACCTCTTAAATCAAGGAGGACTAGATCCAGTAATCCAAATAAAAAGCTATACATCTCACATTCCAACGTGTGCTTAAAAAGTGCATTATTAACATTACATTTTGATATAGCATATAAATGCTCATAAATTCCTTTTGTCAACTATCTTTCAGTCTTTCCAACATAGAATTTAGAACATCCTTTTCAAATTGCAATGTATACCCCCCACACTGGTACAATTACCAGATACTAAAGAAACTTTGTATGGAAACCTATCAAAGACAAAGTCATCATATTCTAAAATTTGAAGACATTGGTTACATGCCTCACATTTATGAGTATCACCCCTACCAACCAATTTAGAAGTAGTGGGATGTTCAATGTAATTTTTACAATCTCTACTTGTTTTATGCACAAAATTGGGTCTCCCACACAATTTTTGTAAATCTCATTAGTTTTCAAAATTTTCCAATTATTTGAGATGACGCCCTTAACTTTCCTAGAGACCATGTTATAAGTCACCAATAAAGAACTGATGAATTCAACCCTGACATGATCTGTGCGTGCATCCATGTATGGGTCTATAATGTTGTGGATTTCTTGTGCAGCCCCCAATAGGGGTTTATATCTAGTGCCCCAACCTTCTACCACAGTCCTTTGAATATTATTTAAGAAATTGGCAGGATAATTCCTATCCAAGAACATCTTAAATAGTTTATCAGCTTCTGTCAAGAAAAGGTTATAATCAGACCACATCCTGGCTGCTCTTATTAGTTGTCCCTTAAATCTATTATTATTCCAATGATGAGGGTGACAACTGTGAAAATCCAAATAACTTTTGGAAAAGGAGAGTTTCCTATAAATGTTGGGTGTAAAACATGCTCTATCATTGTTCTTCAAGATGGTTACATCCAAAAAATTGACTTTGTCAGCAGAATAAGTGTGGGTAAACCTCAAGAACTGTATAGTGCTGTTAATATACTTAACAAAACTATCTGGGGCATTGTCAGTTTCTTTCCATACAATAAAGATGTCATCCAGGTATCTGCAATACAAATACCAATGTTCATAATATTGGGATTCTAACACAGACTGCTTGATCCAATTATAAATAACAAGGTTCACATAAATCGGTGCACAACTGGCACCCATTTCAACACCTTTCACTTGACAAAAATATTCACCTTCAAATAAAATGGAATTATTAGACAGGCTTAAGTTCATGATGGCAACTAAAAGTATAGCATCTTATCATCCAACTTAGTAAGGTCAACAATAGCTGAATAAAAAAGGTCTAATACAATTTTGTGCAGTATACATGTAAAAAAGTCTTTTACATCCTTATAAAGTAATGAAAAAACAAAATAAGAATGCGCAAACTACTATAAAAAAGCACAATACTAGCTATGGAATAAAGAAAGCGTCATATCTTATGTTAACTGCTTTTCATTTACTGCATTAGTAAACTTCATCAGACAAAATCGGTGAAACACATTTACAACAGCTAAATAGTTTAAAATTTGGCGCCCTTTTTCTACAACAGGAAATGACATCACGAACCTAAATATGCTACTTCCTCCATTGCATGTACCATTATTCACAAATAAGTAAATATATATATATATATATATATATATATATATACATACACACTAAACATTCTAAATACACCAAAAACATACAATATATGCAACTGTGTAAATTAAAAATTATACTTAGCTGCCTAAAATATTAAATAAACATTTATATCCATAAATTAAATATTCATTTATTAACCTAAACAATACTTATTATAATTATTGAAGCAACCCTTATCTACTTAATGCTTTTAATTTTAAAATACTATTAATACTGCAGAGATCATTGAGTCCAGGCTATGCATAAGAATGAAGCATAAGCTGCCATATTAACTCTGCCTTTTCCAGTTGTATTTCCCAGGGACCATCTATCATTACTAAGCACTTGTTGCAGTATCTCAATGATCTCTGCAGTATTAATATTATTTTAAAATTAAAAACATTAAGTAGATAAGGGTTGCTTAAATAATTATAATAAGTATTGTTTAGGTTAATAAATGAATATTTCATTTATGGATATAAATGTGTATTTATTTAATATTTTAGGCAGCTAAGTATAATTTTTAATTTACACAGTTGCATATATTGTTGGTGTATTTAGAATGCTTAGTTATATATATATATATATATATATATATATATATATATATATATATATATATATATACTTATTTGTAAATAATGGTACATGTAATGGAGGAAGTAGCATATTTAGGTCTGTGATGTCATTTCCTGTTGTAGAAAAAGGGCGCCAAATTTTAAACTATTTAACTGTTGTAAATGTGTTTCACTGATTTTGTCTGATGAAGTTTACTAATGCAGTAAATGAAAAGCGCTTAACATACGACTCTTTTTTTATTCCATAGCCAGTATTGTACATCCTTTAAAAGTCATAGGGTCTAAGACCCCCTTCAACATCTGATCAACAAATATAGCCAGGGTGCTGATACAATAATTCTATATGGGTGATACAAGTCCTTATGAACTTTTGGGATGCCAAATACCACAGGAATTAAGGGACTTCCATTGTATAAAAACTTAAATAATTCTGGTGAAATAACCCCTTGTAAAACTGAGTCTTCCAAAAACAAATCAGTTTTCCTATATGCAATATGTACGTAATTCACAGAAATATTGACATAATTATCAGTATCCTGAAGCATATTGGACATCTGGTGTAAGTAGTCTGTCTTCTCTACTATAACTATTCCCCAGCCCTTATCAGGCTTCATGATCCCCAAGTTAGGATGATCTCTCAAATCACATAATAGTTTCCATTCATCCTTTGTTAAATTGTGCCGATAATGTGTCTGGGAATCACTTAATTTATAAAGTTCTCTTTAACAGGATTTTTCGACAAAGTTAAAATAGGGTTAAGAGGGGGATTGTAGATACTCTTCTTCTTAAAAATAAAATTGTTTGAAGAAATAACTTGTTCCTCCAAAAGGGATTCCTATTGAATTAATTGTAAATTAAGTTTTTGGGTAAAACGTTTTAATTTGATCAAGGCATCTGGAAAATTCATCGGACTAACAGGTATAAACTTCCACCCTTTGATAAAAAGTTTAAACCAACAAATAGTGATATTCAGATGAGTGTAATTAAAGTTGTTGAAACCATTAAAAGAATGTATGATACCATTGATACCAGTGACACCATGATACCATTCTTTCTATGTACTGTTAGGTTGCAAATGTTTAGCATCTCCAGTCGCCCTTCTTCCATCCCCTTCCCTTGGTCTAGTTTATCCTTCCTGGTAAATTCTGAGGGTTGCCTAAAAAGCACCATAATGAGAACTAATCCCTTGGTCAGAATAATTAATATTATCAACAATGACAGTATTGTTAGGTGTTCTTAATGGGGAAAATTTTCCTCATAATTAGGATCATTTTCATTGTTGTCACACCTAGTTGAAATAGGACTGTGGTTATTATATGTTAGTAGAAGAGAAACCCCTTCCCCTTGTCTATCAAGTGCATCATGCATTCCATTTTGTTCAACATTGTTATTTATGCCTACTAAATAAAGGGCAAGCTTTTTTTCTGTATATATTCCTCTTCATCCCTCTTAAGTTTTGTCAGCTTCCTGCTAAGATTCAAACTAACTTGGTGGCCCACCTTCTTAAAAATATTGTCATATTTACTATAATTGTGTTCAAATAATAAATGAACAATGCTATCATTCAAAATATTTAAATGATCAAATAGTTTCTTTATCTGAGCAGTGTTCCAGTTAAAAGTAAACTGGACGAATTCTAGTCATTGTCCATTAAACATGTTTATGAATTTAAAATATTCATTTGTTCCATAACTTAGTCCATTGGGGAATTTGTAAACGTGAAACTCTTTAGTGACTCGTCTGCTTAAAACATTCTGACAAATACATGTTATCATTCTATAAGCTACGCACCTTATTCAAAATTCTCTTGAAATGTGTTAAGTTGGTTGTTGAATGAACCTTTAAAGGTAGGTGGTAAAGTCTACCAGTTGAAGGAAAAGTTCTTATTTTAACAAATTATTTAAATCAGTCCTTTTAGGAGCAAATATCTCCTGTCTAACATCATATTGCTCCCGATTAACTCATTCACTCCAATGGAGCTCAGGAAGTTTGCACTGTAACTTCCAATGGGCAGAGCCTAAGCCTTTTGACAGAATCAAATTATGTCCTCACATTTTAAACAAATGTTCATATCTCTGGAATTATACGGGTTACTAAAGAATTGTAAATGTCAAACTCTTCAGCACAAACTATTTTACAGTGGTAATATTCTTTAGGTTTTAGGTCTTAAACCGAATTTTATAAGTCACAGTAAACACAGTAACTATTACATTTGAAATATTTTGTAAACAACTTACAATATCTCAGCAACCACTCAAGTTACACACATGCTGTCAGCAGCATTTTATTCATCTAGCTGAGAACTTTCACATGAGGCTAAGGAGTTCTGTATGTGTTATTTGGTTGTTGAGATATTTAGAACAATGTGAAAATTATATCTATATTATCATAAAAACAACAGTTAATATCTATGTACCTGCACTACACAGATGTCAAATATTAATGCAGTTGAGTGTCTCACTGTGTAAGCTTTAAGATGAAATCTATTAAAACATTGTACATAGCATCGTTTTGAAATTATTGATGCAAATGTGATCAAGAAATATATGATGCCTAGAGGCATCAGTGGTGTTAACTGCTGATGCCCCTGGAGGCATCGCTCGGATATAATGAGTTAAACAAGGTGTCCCTAAGCTGATCCATATGGTTTGAGTTAACAGCACCTTCAGACTGAACACATGAATGTTTGCCCAAACCATCTGGAAAGAGTGATTGGGTACTGATGTTAATTTCTCTGAGCTGGAATTGAGGGTACAGGCTTATTGGCTAAGCAAACTAATTAATGTTCACACTATAACAGGTTATTTGGGATTATTTTTATGATTTGAGGATTTTTACCATGTGACTTAATTGTAAAGTTATTTAAGTTAATGGTTTCAGCAGTGTTATGGTTCTGAAAAAGTTTTGTTGTATATTTAAGGAACAAAAGCGCTTAACCAACCATTCATCATATTTATTGGATTATTTCTACAATAAACTTCGTCTTTTAGACTTGCTGTTTCAGCCTTTCTTCTTCAGTGATTGTGATAATTACCTTGGAAAAACACTCCCCGGGATTCATGAAGCTCGGCGCAAGGCCGGCGTAAGGCCTGCGCCGGCGGTGCATGGAATATCCGGCGCAGTAGCGCCATATACATATTAATGAGAGTGCACCGGAATCACAGACACGTGCGTAGTGTACGTGAGCGAGCCCAGGTAGGATGCGTCTGGAGGCGTGTCTAAGCCGGCATGAGGTGAGCAACCTAATGTGCTGACAGCCACGGTCCGCCCACAATAGTAATGGCAGCAGCCAGGTCCTGTGCAGAATGAAACGCACGTACAGTATGCAACATAGTCCCGTCCCAAATTAACGGAGAAGCAAATAGAAGCCACGAAGGCATAAGTGTACCCGTCCAAGGAGCAAAGGATACGCATAAGACCGCGTTCGTCCCGCAATGCACTGTCAGTGTTTACACTCAGAGAAGGTGTACAGCCGCATGTCAGCGCACCGCACCGACATAGGAGCAGCGACTAAGGTCACCACCTGTCCCACTTTGGTTGGGGCAGTCTCTCCATGGACAGTTGTGTCCCGAAAAACGTATTACAAATGGCTGATGTGCTACGATTGTAGGACACAATGATATCCCGTATTTAATGTAATGGTAGCATGAATTGGTTATTTCTGTAACAGAAATACCTAAATGACACAATAAACAGAATAAGCAAGGAAATTGCCACAATAATAAGCATATTATTTAGGCAAACAAGTGCAGAGCGTCACACAGCACCTGTAACATGACAGGGTGCATCGCCACATTACTACTGTGTATGGTTGATAGTGAGAGTGCCTTTTGTCCATTGCACCATGTGGGACTGTGATAGCTCATGCAGCCTTGCTGGTCAGCTCTGCATGATATGGCAGGGTATGCCACATACATGGCACTGGGTGTGACCCACCCGGGGCTGACGGTATTGGCAGGGTGGCTGTCCATTGCATATGTCATAGCTGTGTGAATATGGACATTCAACATGTTTATCACCATGGTGTGGACACTGTCCTCCAGCGAGGTATGCTGTACGCTGCTTGTTGAGGGTGTGTGTGGTGCATGCAGGTATCACACATCCATACATACACTGTAACCCTGGCAGGTGCTATGTGCTGGGATGTTGATCAACACAGTGCTGTATGTGTACACACACCGCTATCCCATGCACATGGATGGCTGCCTGAACTGATGTGGGTAACACATATGTGTACATCCATTGCTCGCTGCCACCCACATGTCTGCTGCTGCACTACACACCGCCATCCCTCCCTGTGTGAATGTGGTGTTGGCCTCAGCAGAGGTATCCATGTATGGGGACAGGGATGTTCACATAGCAGGCCCACTGATGGTATCATCGATCTGACCATACACATATGATGCACCCCTCACACATACAACCCATTCATATTGTTGTTCACAATGGTGACACAGCTATATTGCTATGCCGGAGCCATTCACAGACATAAATACACAGAGGCATGCACGTCCATCTGTGTCATTGCCTGGACTATTGGTGTGGTTTGGCACCTAACGTGTTTGACTGCAGGTGGCGCAGACCTACTGTGCACATGTCTACATGGTAGGCCTGTTCTACGGTAGGCATCTGTGATGTGCTGTGCACATCTCATATCTGCACATTTGGTTGGTGTCCATCGGTCCACGGGCCAGTGGTGGGACATACAGGGATGTTGCTGAACATATATGCATGCGGCCCTGTACAGCTGTGACGCTAGCCTCTCAGATGCTCATGTGTCGTGGACGTGAACACCGTACACACACATGTGGTTGTGGGCCGTCCGTACCCATCTCCACCTGTGGGTTGCTATCATCCCACACACTCCTTGTACTGTATGTTCAGGCTATGCACCTATGTGGGGCTTGTGTGCATGCAATACGATACTATGTGCCTTTGCACCCATCACAGACATTGTCACACAGGTACACCGGCAGCCATACACATCGCAGATTGTTGTCAGCACGTCACATGTGGTACACACCTAACACATCTCCTGTGGGACATGGTAATTTGTATGGGCATGTCCAGTAGTGACATACCACAGCTACCCCTACATGACGGCTATGCAGGACATGTCTGTGTACATCTACTGTGACATATACACAAGCAATGCCCCCCTACCTACATCACATGGTACTACCTGTGGAGTATGTGTGTCTGCATCCATGCTATGGCCATAGATGACAATTGTACATCAATATGTGCAACATACCTCAGTGGGGGTTGTCATGAGCACATGTTCCATGTGTCAATGCATTGTTTGTGTCTGTTGGGCGGTCATTGTTGTGCATGGTTTACATGGCTGACATAGTGTACTGTGTCTGATTCCAGGTACTTCATTGGGCTACCAGCATTGTACATTTCTACAGCACATTCCAGCCATCATGTAGCCAGCTTAGATGACAGTGGGAGGTGTTCCGCCATGTGCACATATGTCACACGGTACAAGGGTGACTGACACACATTGTCAGGACTGGGTTCTGACTGCTGTGGCTGTGTGTACCGGTGTAGACAACCATGACTGCACCAGATGGTGTCTTCTGGATGTGTGACATTCACAACAAACACCCACATTCACATAGCAGCACATCGTCCATGACAATTGACATTCCTGCATGAACACTGTGTACGGTATGTCTGTATGACCACTGCATATATCACTGGTGGCCACCAGCATGGCTGCCTACAACAGCAGTGTGTATCCTGTGCAAACATGGGTTACACCAGTCGCACCACACCTGTGTCAGATGGCCCTGTAGTGGGTGACAGTGCAGTTCCATTCATCATGTAACAGTATACATCGTGCACCAGTATGTTGCAGACATGTGAACGGCTGTGCTAGTCGACATATGCACACATGACACATCACCTGGTACACCGTGTCTGCCTTGCCACCTGCTATTGTGACCACCCTGTGATGACATTATACGGCCCACATGGACTTGGACATGTGATGGCTCAATGGTGAATTAACCGTCCAGGTGTGTGTCTAGCCAGGTGTCCAGTAGCCAGTGGTCTGCATGCAGGGATAGTCTACATTGGCCTACTCTGTCACTGGGACTGTTGACTATGGTCATACTGTTGTTATGCAGGCATGTGCTGTTTGTCCAGTCTGATAGTCGTGTTCAACCACACTACCGTGGCACACATGGCGTGTGGACATCTGCCTAAGGTGTGCAGCCCACATGTACATCTTCACATGCTATGCTGCCTGTGCAGCGGTGTCACATGTCTGTCTCCGGCAGGGCTGTCACAGGTAGGCACAGCATGCAGTGATGTGTGACAATGCTTACACCCTCCACTGTGCTGTACACTAGCACTGCACACACAGTACAGCACACATGTCATTTATCTGCAGTGCCTGGGACCTGCCTCCATGCCCTACACGGCACACCTGCCAGTCCAGATTGTACACAGATCATACCTCCCAGGCACATACCTGGACTGCAACACACACGGGTGGGTGGTTCCCACACCACACCGTGATTTACACACATACTGTATTTTCCCATGACACATTGCATCATAGGTAGTCCATGTTCAGATACCCATGTTCGTCGCACATTGTGACACGCGACAGTGAATACACTGTACACCACAGGTTACATGCCAGTCGGGTTGGCATACTGTACATTGCACCTAGGACAGTTGCTACTGCTATGTATTGCCAGCAACACGCCCTTCCTAGTATGGACTCCCATGTACCCACACATGCTTGGCCATGCAGTACGCATAGCTGGGTGACACATTACACGACACATACCATACCTACACTACCCTCAGCATGCACCAAACCTCCATGTGTCTGTGTGCTAGGCCTACACACCTCCCCCCTCTGTTTGCTGAAGATCCGTGCTTACCATCCCTGCTAGCCACACCCTAAACACACAACCATAGCAGCATGCATGGTACATACACACTACAGCCGGTATTACTGACATCCACTGACAGAGGTAGTTGATGGCATGGCACCCCGTACGATGGACAGTCTACGTGCCTATGCCAACAGTGATCACAGTGCACTTCTGCTACATTTACACACTGGTAGGGACCATGCTATTCCACACTGAGACATGGTGGTACTGGCCTTTTCACAGATGCCACAGTGGTATTCCTGTTCCATGCACACGTGCTGTATGGGCACATGTGCAGGTTGTTGCACGGTAGTTATGTTCACCTGTGTGTTGTGTGTCACTTGACAGTCATGGTGTGTCCTGCTGGTGCATGACATACTCCACAGCTAGCTACCTACACATGACTGCCAGACATTGCAGTGTGGGCCCTCACGCAGTGTGGTGGTATGTCTCTGCTGTTTGACTACATCCACATTCAATGCAGCATACCACGGTCATGCAGGCATTGGCGACACAGATGTTGCTGGCATCGTGCCTGCCAATGGGGTACCTACCAACAATACACACTCTCACTCACTACAGGGTTCCAATCCTTGGCTGGACATTGTATTAACCCTGTGGACACATACATAGTACTGCCATGCACATGTTATGTCTGGGAACACAGTCCCAATGTCACCTCCAACCGCGGTAGTTGTTGTATCCCGCCAACCTGGCTGTTACATGTCTCTGCAGCAGCACCGTCAGTGACTGCTAGCCCATTCATGTCGTTGTGCACCCTGACCACCACACTACCACATCTATCACACTACACATGGATGGTACTGCATTGCACGTATGGGGCTGCATCTCTACACCCATGACTGGGCCATTCAGTATGGCACTGGGCCACATCTTGACATACATGCTTCACACACTCATTGACTACCTGCATGCCTTTCCTGGCACCCTTGTTGGGCTTCTGTGCGCCACAGCACACCACATCCCATGCTGGCCACCTGTCATATTATTGCATGGGTGGTTGGGGTGGTACAGAGGGTATCACATCAGACATGATCCGCTCTTTGCCCTTCAGCACCATTCCACTTTATGCTATTGCCAGTGTACACATCCAGCATCACATCGTACCCTATGTATCGGCATGTTACGCCATGTGCCTTCTGTACAGTTCACACAGTGGTGCAGGCATATCATGCTAACTACAACAAGTCAGGGACGTGTGGCATTGCACGTTCCTCAGACATGTGGCGCCTCATGCTCAGTATTTGCATACGTACACTACCTGCTGTCACACAGTACTGTACATGCCTACATATACCACTTCTACATACCTGGCAGCATTCTAACTCATCCTACTCATGTTGCTGACACCCATACAGGTGTCAGTGTGGCAGATATATCATGTAGATATGATTGCATCAGTTACATCACACATAGTGCATACACATCACCTTTGCATACTGACAGTCATGCGGTGTGTATCACATGGATACTGTCCCTATACAGGCATATCACGTTGTACATGGTTGATGTACACACACATGGCCCACATGGTGCTGTGGTTGCCATATTACACCATGGCGTGGGTACACATGTGCAGGACCACGCATTTCTGGACCGTATGTCTAGCTGATACCTTGGGTGCCCTTGTACCTGTGCCATACACACATGTACACGCAGGCCGTGTTACAATAACACGTGTGGTGTACCTTACACAATGGATACAACGTTACATGTCTCAGTATAGTCATGCTGTGCTCTCTACCCGGCTCAGACAGTTTACATATGCAAATGACAGTCATGTAACACATCTGTGCTCACCTGCATGCCACTAACACAGGGGTGTAATCTACTCTGCCATGGGCCATGTTCTCCGCAGTACTGATGCATGTAGTACTCCTACATGGCGTTTGCAGTGGGCAGGGTGGGAGGAGCAGTCCTGCATGTGTGCACACATGCCACATTGCTCAGCCCGGGCGTCTGTGTGACATCCACAGACTGGACACACACCATGCTGTGGGACATAGGTCCTGTGCACATCCCACAGGGGCACACTGTGTCACTAGTCATGTGATAGCTTCCTTGCTGGTAGGGTGACACAGACCCATGGTACCACCACAGCGGACGTACTGTATAGACATGACAGTTGACATCCAGTTCTGCCGTTCAGTGGACACTACTATGGGGGGGGGTGTCAGTACTGTGTACATTGCACATGTGTTTACACACGGCCCTGCTGGACATCATTGTGGCACACATTGCACCTGCTATGGAACGTTTGGACATGGTCACTTGCTGTTCCCTCCATTTCCGGTACCTATTCTGCTACTACATTGTCCCATATGTGCAGGCCATACATATCTTGTGTATGTACATAACATTAGGCCATCGCTCCATCATGCATGCTATGCCTGTGATACTGTCTATGATTTGTGAACATATCCATCATGACAGCTTTGCATTACACATAATTGACATAGTCGCCGCTACTGCGTGGGATACGTGCACGTCGTGCGCACATTCCGTATGACATCGATGGTATATGCCCATGCACATGTGTGCTGTGACACTATACATACATGTCCTATCCTGCTGTGGCACTTCATTGTTGGATATCCACTGCCAGCATCAGCGTGGGTGGTGGCATTGTTCTGTGTTTGCAACCCCTATGGCAGACCTGGGGTAGGGTTACCACCTGTGCCACTTTGCAAGGGACAGTCCCTCCTTGGGCAGTTGTGTCCTGACAAAATATATTACAAATGGCAAATGTCCTGAGATTGTAGGACATCACTATATCCCATTCTTATGTAAGAGTTGCATAACATACTTATTTATGTATGTACATTCCTAAATGTTACAAGACACACAATAAGCAACTTAACTGCTACAAGACTACACTTTTCTTTATGCAAAAGAGTAGAGTTCTAACCTTTGTACTGACCATGGGTATGTGTCCACCTGTAACATCTGATGTGTGTCCCGAAGATTTCCCACTTTGGCCATTTGAAAAGGTGGCAAGCCGAACCTGGGGTTATCCCGGGTGTGTACATGTTGTCCCACTGCTGTGCACACGTTGTCCACAGTCGTTGGTATGCTGCGCGTTTTAGCATTACATATCCAACCTTCGCCTCTCTCTGCCTGATGGACAGGTATCTTTACCTACACACACCATTCACATACTGTACAGATTAAGTCATACGTATCGTGCGTTACACACCAGTACATGTCGTGGGTTCGACATACCTTTCCGGCCTTTTGTTCTGAGTTCGTCTCTATTCCCTTGTTTCTCCTTCTCTATTCGTGTTAGTTCGGTATGAACATACGGTTTGAATATCCAGGGAGTCTTCCTTATATTCGTCACCTGAGGCATGTGTGTTAATCAGGCCAATAGCTGTTCCTTGGTGTGTACTTATGCGCATATCAGCGGTGATCCCCCTTCCTTTCGTTCGTTACGCGTCGGCACTAGCCCATGGTTCTTTCCTCGTGTGGCCGTTGGTTATTTGCAATACCTTCGTGAGGATGGTATGTATTGTATCATGTTTGTGTGACTGCATCCGCTATGTGTGGTGTTGGGCACATTTCGCTGTGGTGTTAGCCGTGGATTGTGTGTGTTGAGTATGGTATTGTGTTCGACATGTGGGTCCCCGTGTCCTGGCGGCGTCTGTCGATGGCGTTGTGCATTCAGATGTGTTACATAGCTGTTATTTTCCTGTACATAGCGGATGCAAGGATGCATCAGCCGCTGCTAGTGTTTCCCAGGAGCTTGTTGTGGGTATGCCGCTGTCATTCACTGCCTGTATGTGTTTGCTACGGTTTTAGCTGTTATCCCTTTGATATGTGCAATGGGGTATATCTGCGGATGTGGGTGACGGCCACTGGGTGTGAGTCTTGCATTTATACATACCAGATATGCTTGTGTGTGTGCTCCATCCCTGCTTGGGGAGCTGCGGGTTACCTGTCTGTTGTTCCGGGAATGTTTGTTTTGTTGATGTCGTCTGCTGTCGGTATCGCCTGCATGTGTGCTTCCTGCACGTATTCCTCCTTCACATCAGTTATATATCTGTGGATGTTCGTCCGTGCCTACTATCCATTGGCATTTTGTCGCTGATAGTTACGGTGAATGTGGTCCTATACTTGGGGCGGCCTGTATGCTACCGGTAGCCTCCTATTCGTGTGCCGCTTGCTTACACACCGCGGTATTTACGGGACCGTAAGTGTTCACGATCGGTGCCGGGATAGCACATTCATATTTTCGCCGTACATGCCTGATGCTGTGTAACGTTGCCGATGGACCGTGTGGAGTCTACCTTATGGCCGCCATACCTACGGTCATGGTTTGTACATGCGTCCTTTGCATCTCCTGTTGGCTATGGCCCTGTGGTACACTTTGGGACATTTCCGCTTTGCATCGTTTTACGTCGCCACGTGCATAGCCACTGAGGAGATGTCAGTACTACTTTGTGGGTACTGCTGTACATACGCCTATGGTTCCTGTACTGTATGCCTACGCCTGTTATTACACTCCGCCTGTGACATGTCATCTACATACACAGTTTACACTGGCACACACATTACACACACACAGCGGAACACATGACAACCTCACCTCACACATACACATATTGCCGCCATGGCTGTCAACCTTCTATTTCCAGAGTGAGGAACACACACAGTAGTAATGTGAAACAAATGGGCATAATGTGGAACACATAGTAATGGCATAGTGACAACTTCAGCTAAGTAGGTCATAGGTTGATTATAATATGCTGATTTACTTACAGTGAAGAACCTTTACTGACTTACTATGAGTACATTCTATTCACCAGGATGTCATTTATATACATTCCTAACAATGGATGTTTGACAGACATTTTCAATGTGGAACTTGGAGGAACTGCGAGGAACATGAACTGTTTTACACCCCAAATGAGGTCGTTCCTCATAATGTCGTACACTTCACTGGTATGCTTTCCGCTTCGACCGACGGTTGAACACAATACCTACGTTGGCGACGCCGGTGGCGGCGTGTATCTCCGCACTCATATCCTATGGATATGACACGCATATATCTAGGGTTGCCACCTTTTCAAATGCCCAAAGTGGGACATTTTTTGTAGAAACGTCAGATTTTGCATGCAAACACATACCCATGGCCAGTACAAAGGACAGCAATTCACTTTTTTGACAGAATACAAACCTGTAGCATTACAGTTGCTTATTCTGTTTATTATCATATTTAGATGTTTCTTCTACAAAATAACTGTTTTATGCAACTAATAAAGAAATTATGGGAAATAGTTTTGTCCTACAATCTCAGGACATTTGCCATTTTGTCAATGTTTTTGCAGGACACAACTGCCCAAAGGGGGACTGTCCCTCACAACGTGGGACAGGTGGTAACCCTACACATATCCCGTTACTGTACCGTGGACTGGTGACCATCTCGACACGCGGATATGTATTGATGCAGGTTAACATTTCCATGGCTGGCGTTACCTGCCCTGCCCACCCTCCAGGATGATCGAGTTGTCGGTCACTATGTTTACTATGTGGTGATTTCGCGTCTTACTTATCTGTGAACTTGCATCCCTGGGTTCCATATTACCCTGTTGTACTTTATATCTGTGTATGCGTACATATATTTCTACATGTGTACTGATATGTATTTCCGTATCTGTGTATGCACATGAGTACATATGTGGTCGACTTGCGGCGATAGTGGCAGCATATGGCTACGCCGTGTGCTGTAGAACCGGCGTGCGTTGAGGTGTTGGCGTTCCATGCTCTGCTGGCTATTGGGTGTGCAGTGTTTGGGCGGTGCCTTTGTTGGAGTCACACATACGTCCGCACATACGGTACACATTACGGGCGGACATGTTTGTGTGGCGTCCATTTTACTGTGTGTGCAGGTCAGGAGGTGTCAGTCCATGGGGCCTACACTGTCAAAGTATGTGCTATGCGTTCCCTCTTTGCCAGGGCGTAGGCATATTGGGTACGCCTCTGTCTACCTACTGGGGCTGGCTCAGTGTGTCCATGGCGCTGAACGCCCTGTGCCTGTGCTTGCCCTGGCAGTTGTGGCGGGCTTGGTGGCCCTCCGGCATTATGTCCCTGCAGCAGCTGTTTCCGCAGAATCATATTGTGTAGCATACAACATACTATGAATATGTGGGCACTTGTGCCTGGAGAGTACTGCAAGGCTCCACGGATGTATCCAAGCACCGGAACCGTGATTTCAACATCCGAACACACGCTCTATGATTATTCTCGTTTGTGCGTGTGCCTCATTATGGCGTTCTTGCATGTGTGTGTGTGCATTTCTGATGGGTGTCATCAACCACGGCTCCAGTGCGTAGCCAGCATCCCCACAAGGTGACCTTGTGTGATGTCCCCCCTGGCGAATACCTGATACAGCTGTGAGGCATGCCAGATATGGGAGTCGTGGTAGCTTCCAGGGCTGCCAGCACACACATCCATAATAATGCCCTGCGCATTGCACACGACCTGGCAATTGATGGAGGGGTATCCCTTGCGGTTTATGTAGCGTCTACCCTGCTCCCTGGGTGGTGACTTAATTTCTATGTGTGTACAGTCTATCGCACCCAGGACCTCCGGGTATTGTGCCACACGGTGGCAGCGGCGCATATTGCTAGCCAACTCCTCCTGAGATGTGGGGAAATTTATGTGCTCATGGGCATGTGGTAACATGGCATCCAGGAACTGGTGTAGTACCCTGGATGCTGATGCCTGTGAGATGCCCATTATGTCCCCGGTGGGCCTTTGAAAGGTACCTGTAGCCAGTATTCGCAAGCTCACACATACCTTTGTGTCCACTGGGATGGGCACCCCTCTGTTGTCTCTTGTTCTCAGGCGCGGCCGGCACAGCTCCACTATTTGCTGTAACGTGTCCCTGTCCACCCTGTAGCGCTCTACTATCTCCAGGTCTCGCAGCCCTGGTAGGTCACCCTTGGTCTGAACACTCTCCTTCTCCTGTGAGGCCTACGGTAGTTGTCGGCACCACCCTCCGCAACTCCGTCTGTCTCTGCCACATACCTATGCATCACGGCCATGGCGGCACCCAGCATATACATATTAAAAGTTCCCCGTCTGTTTACACCCTACGGTGCGGCGTTTGGGAAATCGCGCTGTGTGTTGTGTGCATTCACATTTAATACTGTTGTGCTGTATACCCGGTGATGTCATTGGGTGTGTCTGTGCGGCCGTATCCATGGATTATTTCCGTGGTTTTACGGTTGCAACTGCAACGGTACTGCCTGTAGTGTTACATTACAGTTGCCTGCATTGCCTTCGCCTGGCATCTTACATTACTGCATCCTGCAGGCACATGGCATATGATGCATTTTATCTGCAGCCGCAGTTATGCTACCTCTGTACTTGGCTGTGCTATTTCGGTTCTTTGCTCTTTGCATTTCTACTACATCCCCTACTATCTTTGCACTCATATGCCTGCCCTTTCCCGTTATGCAGGAGTCTGCATGCAGAGTTATCAGCTGCCGGCGTTTGCCCTTCCTGCATTGATTGGTGTTAATTGCTCATTACGGATCCATTTACACTGCTTCCGCATTTCCTCGTATTCTCCGCATTACCTTCCTATATCCGTGGTTGTTGACGGTGAGGCCGTCACATGACTGGTTTAGGGAACGTAGTCATCCTCGTGCACATGCATTTGTACGCGCATTCTGTACTCTCAGCGCATCTATTTCCTAACACGCCAGTCCTGATGCTGTGATGTGCATTGTACAGCCCAGATTTGCTGACCTCCAATATCCTTCCTCCTACAGTGGCACACCCCTCTGTGGTTGACATGTATCTCATGTAGGCCACTCCTCGGTGTAGTACCGCTACGCCGTTTGCTCCATCCTTACGCCGGCGCCGTTTTTGCGATTCACTATTATCTGCCTCATTTGCATGGAATTGACTACTAATACATGGTTACGGCGCCGGACACCGCCACCACTCCTTGACAACCATTGCGCTGGGGTTGCAGCTTTACATACATACTATGGTGTGTGGTGGCTGTGCAGCTGATTTGTGTTCTACTGCTCTTTTAGGACATTGTCATATTATTTCATTGCTTTGCAACTTCTGTGCACATATCCCGGGGGTCTGCTGTTCTTTCTACATACGTGCCATTTATGTCATTTTTTACATTTTGTGCATATTTTCTTTGGACATTCTCGGTGCCTTTCCACATTGGCATATTGCACCTATATGATACCTGACTTTGACAGCCTTCCGTTACTCCTCCGGTATGTTTGGGTAAATGTAAACCGTTTTTGGTTTACATTGCCGCGTCTTACGCCACGCCGCCACTGTGGATCGCTATTTGCCCTCATTTGCATGGTGCAATACCGCACACAGTGTGTTTTGCATACCTACGCCGGGGGCGGAGACGGTCCGGCGCACGCCGGTAGTGCACGTGGAATTCATTCATACCTGAATCGCTAAGCAGCCATATTTGGCGTTATAACACCGACGCTATGCTGGCGCCTGGCGCAAGGTTCATGAATCCCGGGGACTATGTGAGCCTTTTGTTTGTTTTACAAGTTTTTGGACTTGGCTGCATGAACAGACGTTTGCTTGTTTGGATTTACTCAATTCGCAAATATTTATACACTCCCTCCTGCTCAGGTTCCTTTATATCACATTCCTGTCCCAGACTGAAATTTTCTGGTGCTGTAGCTTTCTGTTTTAAATGTTGCTTTTTCACATTTATCAAGACTGAATGACATAGGTCCATAGGTTCATAGGATGATACTAGGCTATTGACCTGGAGGCCCTTATAAGCCTAGCCAAAAATTTCACCCATGTTCCCACAAAGTCAGCACCTATTTTCCCTGTCCAGCAGGGACACGGGTAGGATCCCAGAGGTATATTTTCTGTTTCCCATGCAGTCCCCCAGGTTCCTTTTAAAGAGGGCTAGTGAGGTACTCTGATTGACATGGACAGAAAGTCTATTCCAAATATGTGGGAGTCATTCAGAGACAAATTTATCCTGCCAACAAGTTCTATTAATGTCACAGACCAGGTTGAGACCTTGCATGTGGGTCGCACGAGTGGAGTTTGACTTACGGATATGCAACAACTCCATCAAGGCTTAGTCTGAGATGGCCTTGTATGCCAGACACAGGTCACCTCTAAGCAGTCTGTACGAGACTGAGTAGAGCGACAGGGTTTCTTATTTTGTAACATTCTTATTTCATCTGAGAAAGTTTTAACCCCTTGCCGCTGTGCTTGCAGTTCCTCGGCTGATTTATTATACAATTTTAGATCATCCAAAAAAAAAATGAGAAGTCTTTACACTTGGTTGATTTCTGGAAGCCAAATTGTAACCATAACCTAATCTATTAAGTACACAGCTTAATGAGATAAGGACAAGACAAAAGAACAGCGGTGACAAAGAGACAACCTTGAATATCGCCCTTTGAATTTTTATCCCTGGGATAATAATTTGCTCTCTATTATGGCTTAGCTGGGAAGTGTTTTGCCACTGTTTCATGGACACTGTAATGTAACTAATCAATCTAGTGTGCATCTTATACATCTGTAAGCACTCCTTTATTCATGAATGTGGGATGCTGTCTAATGCTTTTTTGTAATCTATCTATGCCAAACTTAAATTCTTCCATTTTTATAATTTTCCATTATGACTTTATTTAACAACAAATGATCCTTTGTTTCACATGACTTCCTTTTGTTATCCTTTTGTTCTATTGCCATGATTAAGTTTTCTTTAAAAGGATTATAAACTATCAGCATCAATTCTAGTAAACAGTTTATATATTGTTGGAAGGCAAGTTATTGGTCTGCAGTTTTTAGGATAGTTTGCAGGTTCACTCTTAAGGAGAAGTATCGTTTTTCCTGTTGTTAACCAGGTTGGTGTCTATCTGCAATGTGCTTATAAGTAGTTCTTACTCACAACTAAATCTTTGTGTAAAGATGTTAATACTTTTAGCCAGAAGTTAGGTACTACATTTGGGCCTAGGGTTTTCCACTTAGAGCTTTTCTTCATTTTGTTTCAAATTTTCTGGCTGCTACTTTATCCAATTTCTTATTCTTTACATTTGAACTGCTTACTGTCTCTTTTACTTCTTCTATCCATTCAGCATTGTT
The DNA here is from genome assembly GCF_019279795.1 of Protopterus annectens. Lineage (NCBI taxonomy): Eukaryota > Metazoa > Chordata > Ceratodontiformes > Protopteridae > Protopterus > Protopterus annectens. Next base: position 427,239,392 of record NC_056743.1, on the reverse strand, counting down.
ATGTTCCACAGGGTCCTCATAGATATTTCTCAAAAATGCATCTATTTCATCTTTTTTGGAGGTGTTTCAATTCCTTTTGCTTTGTTTTTCAATTCTCTATAAAACTTTTGGGTCATCAATGAATTGCTTATTTTGTATTTTTTCCTTTATATTTATCTGCATATTGTCTGTGTTTTTCTGCCTTTACTGATATCTTCAGTTTATTATTTGCAATACTGTATGACAGATATCGGTCTGTTCTGATACTGCATGTTGCTTTTATCACATTGCTATTTGTAAGTATTTTTGTTGATCTGTTCCCTCTTCTATACTCTTCTAACAGTGACACGTCTTCAATAAAATCACTTTATAGTTTTCTCTATTCAATGCTTCCATGGTGGTATTTGGTTTCTACTCTTCTTTTCCCTTATTGCTTGTGTTTTTGGGGTTAGACTATCTGTTATTAATTTAGATGCATAGTAATATATCATGTTTACTTCTGTTATATCACATGAAATTCTGTTCATATCTTGATACTGTGTTTATCTGTTTTATCAGACTTCTAACATTTCTGGTCTTATTGATGCTGTGTGATCTATTTCTTTCATCAATCTTAATATGTCTGTCCATCTTTATTAAATCAACAGCGCTTCCCGTACACCATTTTCTTTTAAACTGAGGCACATTCTTTGTTCTCCATTTCCTGTGGGCATTCTACAGAAAGTTCCAGAACATCTTCCTGTCACATATTCTCTTCATCTGCATCCTGTGTCATCCATTACTCTTTCAATTAATGGCACATCACTCCACAACATAGACTACATCAGAGTTACCACTGTTTCCTGCTTCTTCCCCTTCTCTGCAACTCCAACTGAACTTTTGTGCTGGTTTCCTACAGATGGCTCCAGAGTATCTTCATATGGTAAATGATCATAGGTTTTCCATTCCAAGTGTTTCCCTTTAACTTGGGGACTCACTGCTACATCAGACTGAACTTTATCAGAGTTGGAATTGCTACACTAAATCCTTCACATCACAGGTAATACAGAACTTCAGTTTCTATTTCTTTAAGTTCTCCATTACTATTCCTCTTTTCTACTTTCCTCCTTTCTTTTCTTATTTTTGTATTATGGAATGTTCCATGTGCATGCCAGGACTGAGCACTTTTTTACCCTTGGACTTGTGCATTAGCCTGCGTTTTTATTTTAACCTACCTCTGTTCCTGCTATACGTTATATAAAATATAGTGTATATATCAGTGCTGTCCTGGGGAGATTTTGGGAAAACAAGGTCCACCATGTGATGGTACTCACCTAGACTTGACAATGAATTAAATTCTGGCAATACTACTCTCCTTTTCTTGCTGATTTTATCATCTCTCCATTCAGCCCCTAATGGTCATACTAATGAATCACAAGACTTTCTGAGCATATAACAGATGTGGTTTTTACTGCCACATTTGCTGTAAGGACACAACTTAAGTGCAGAACCTGCATTTGTATTGTCAGATCTATGCATCATTACTATTAAAAGTATACACTCAAACATTTCCCCTTGTGAGGACAAAGGGTTGCCTGCTTCACTGCACAGTGCATAATGGTGCAGGGAGCACCATTATATAGGGTTACCATAATTATTTGTATGTAAAAGAGGAAGAAAAAAATGTGCTGCTACCAGCACATATTATTTTGTCCTCTTTGGTTGAAGAGCAAAAAAAGATCTATACTCTTAAGAGTTTTTTGCTCTTCAACCTAAGAGGTTGAAATAATATGTGCTGGTAGCAGCACATATTTTTTCATCCTCTTTCTACTCTTAGACAAAGAGCAAAAAAAAAAGTCCGTGTTTGGGGATTTTTTTTTGATTGGCCCGTATGCCGGTAAATGAGCCAATCAAAACCTCGAACAGCAGACCCTCTTCTGTTCAATGCGGAACATCAAGAAGTTCTGCAATGAACAGAGCTCCGCTTTTTGATTGGCTCGTATACCGGTATACGAGCCAATCAAAAACATGCACAGCGGACCCTCTTCTGTTCAATGTGGAACATCAAGCTGTTCCGCACTGAACAGAGCTCCGCTTTTTGATTGGCTTATATACTGGTATACAAGCCAATCAAAAATGCCCAGCAGACCCTCTTCTGTTCAATGCAGGACATCAAGCTATTCTGCATTGCACAGAGCTCTGCTTTTTGATTGGCTCGTATAACAGTATATGAGCCAATCAAAAAAAAAAAAAACAAAGCGGAGAAAAAACTCCGAAATAGGGATGTCTGCTTTTTGAAAATTCTACAGTTTGTCCGGGTTTTAAAACCAGGACAAATTGTAGAATTTTCAAAAACCGTCCGGACAGGAGCCCAGAAAAGAGGACGTGTCCGGGGAAACACGGATGTATGGCAACCTTACCATTATATACCTCATGGTCTTGCACCACTGTACTGGTTTGATGTCCTATTCAAACAAAATGTTAAATGCTTGTTGGTCCTTGTCCTTTCTTATCGTTTAGCCATATTGGCACTGTTTGTAGATCATCCATTTTTTTCAACCCAAAGTTGGCTGTTGCTTATCTGAATACTCAAAAGATAACTTCATGTTAGGTAAGAAATAGCCATAGCACATGCATCTCCAAGGTCCATCATCTTGTTTTTTACTTTCCACCACAATTTTGAAGTGTGCCCAATTTTTTTTTTTTTTTGCAAAGGGGCTTCCTAGATGCCAAAATTTCACTTGGCAAATGTTATGTGACCTCCAGCCTGTAGATGAGTTGTTACAAGAGTAATAGAATTATGTGTGTGCATAATGGATTATTTACTATTTTGCATTCCCAGTGGCATATAGAGATACAATTGTTTGACAGAGGAACATCACAAGTAAATTGCTGGTCACTGCATGGAATATAGGTATATGGAGCTCATTGTCAGTTTGGCTTTCTGACTGAAACTGTGATTCCCCATATTTCATCTTTTTAGATGATTTTGTTGTAAGGGAGAATTTTCTGCTTTTTCTTTTAAGCATGTCTAAGGAATGTTTCTTAACTGATCATAGCCAAAAATGTATAAGGTTTCAAGAAAAAAATTCAGTAAAATAAAGTTTAAAATACAAACTGTAAACTAATAATACAAAAAGCAAAAAGTAATATAAATATCTAAACTTTAAATATATAAAATCGAAAAATCAACCAAACAGCAGTTTTAAGCTCAGAACCCTTGTAGCTGAAGAGAAATGTATGTGAATGCCTTAAAAAAGAAAACAGTTTCTCAGCTCATCCCACCAATTAGCTAGATCTACTGTGCAATCAATGAATGCAAAATGAATGTTTCCTAACTGAACCAAACCAAGAACTTTTAAGCCTTCAAGAAAAAAATCAGTAAACAAGAGCACAGAACCTTTTGAATGAATTTACCAATTTCAACAACAGCCAATCTCAAAGTAGATTTTAATTCTCCTTTGGCTAAAAATGTGCAGATGTACAGTCAGCAAAACAACAAAAATCTCCTGAATTTCTTAAATACAAATGGCCATGCTAACCCCCTTCCTTCAGGGCACTGACCAACAACAGAGACTATTCCCAGACCCAGAAGGTCAGAGGAATGATTTACAAATGGAAAACTGTAAATCTCTGCTGTTTAAACTGAAAAGCTTGCTCACCATTTTCAAAAATTTTCTAAAATATTGAATATGACAATTTTTACCTTTCCAGTTGTCTGCATTATAAAATCATTCCTCATGGTTTACAGTGTTATAAGTTTCCTAATAGAGCCACTACAGACTCTACTCTTTACACTTATTTGGTCAAGATTTACAATGAGGCTGGATTACAGACTTTACGTGTTCTTATTAATGATAATATTTCAAAACTTGATGGTCTTAGAAGCAAAATTTCTGACCTGCATTCCAGGATTTTGCAACACTTCAATTTTGCACAGCGCCAACATATTTTTATGGAATTTTCCCAACAGTCACAAAACACTTAGCAACTTTAGTCCACAGAAAAAGGCAGAAACTACAAAGAGATCTAACCCATTACTAGAACCAGCAAGCCTCTCTTCTCAAGAATGATCAGTGGACTATGTCTGGTCCCAAACCATTTACTCTTTATAGACAACAAGGAAATATTGCAATCAGAGCTGCTGCTGGCTGTTTACAACATAAAAATACCCTAGCATGCCAACAATAAATGGCCCTCTAGTTCAGGCCAACCCCAATATTATAGAGGAACACATTCCCCTTAATGTTATGGCTGGATATTCAGATTTGACCCCCACCACTCATTTGGATGAACAAATTGAGGATAATATTTTTTTCCTCAAGTCCAAATGGACACCACAAGCAGAGTTAACAATGAGAGACCAAGGATAGAGGAGCAGAGGGCAGACACGGAGGAGGTAAGGACATTCAAACTTGACTCATGCATCAACAGGTAGAGGACAAGTGAACATTGTACCGACACCAACAAACACAGGATGAATGGGAGGCAGACAGAGAAGAAGCAATTGACAGCCATAACATTGCCTTCAGATCATGTTGAAATGATCCAGGCATTGTCTGTTTTTAATCTTACAAAAGAGTGATCCTCACTGAACATTTGCAGGTGCTCAATAAAGGGTCCACATTCATCCCAGCTCAAAGGGCTAACCTGCCCAACCTATACTGGACCTACGACTCTATCTCAGAAAATTAAACTTAAAATTCTTTTAAAGGATGTAACAGATGTAGACAAAGACCCCACTACTCAACTTAGCCTTAAAAGAATGAGCATGTATAATCCCACACTTCATAACACACATGTATAACCCCACCCTTCATAACACACTTCAGATTTTCCTTAAAGTGTGTGAACGTGACATATGCCCCCCTGCTTAATCATGAAAACAACTTTAAATGGTTTAACCTTACACCCAAAGAAAAGGAAGCACTTTGAGATCTTGAAAATGATAGAGTTTCTACATTATTAGGGCAGACAAGGGCACAGGCATAGTCTTAATGGAACAATCTCACTACATCAGCAAAATTGAAGTGGAACTTGTTAATAATGAATATTACAAGGTTTTGGGGTCTTAAAACTGTAACACATAACTTTGCTAACATAGACAAACTGCTAAAACAATTAGAATGTGACAACCTTATTACTTCTGAAGAGTTTCAGTACGTCTGTTGTTTCTGTACCTTGAAAAATTTTTTGGCATCCCATAAATGCACAAAGATGGATCCAATCCACCTTTTAGACACATCATGTCTAACAAAGGAACTAAAACTGAGAACATTTCTGACTTTATTAATTCTCTTCTAAATCCGGTGGTCTAAACCACACCATTTTACTTAAGAAACTACTGGGCTTTCCTTAATGAACTCTTCCTTCATCAACCCACAGAAGCATACTAATATTCCACATAAAGAGTGCCTGGAATACTTAAAAACATTCTTTAGTTAATGTTTTGCTTTTTCCAACAGAAAGATAGTGACTATTTGCAACCATATTTACACTGTACTCCACGGTGACTTTTTCTGTTTCAACAATGTTATATATCAACAAGTCAAATGAGTGACTATAGGGTCCAAAATGGCCCCTGCTTTCGCTAATCTTGTGTAAACTGCATGAAAGACTAATGCCCTCATCCACCTGATGGATTTCCATAAAATTAAATGATATCACGGTTACACAGATAACATTTTTTTGTTTGGCAGGGCACACAGCAAGAATTTGATTCTTTCATCCGCTCCCTTTCCAAAAGCATTCATTTTCTTAATTTCACCATTTCAGGCTGCAGTACAAAGGTTCAGTTTCTAGATATGGAAATCTCTTTAAACACTAATTCCCTTAGCTGGGAATCCAATATTTTCCATTAAAAAACATACAGCAATAATTTCCTTGACTTTAACAGCTAGCATCCCCTTTTATGAAAAGGAACATTGCTAAGGGACAATTCTTCAGATTATCTTGCATCATAAGCAACGACAAAACTTTCTTTAACGAAGGAAGCTTCCTAAGCAGCCTATTTGTTGACAGGAATTACCCTAAGCAGCTTATTGAACAACTTTTCACTGAAGTAAGCGAATCACGGACCTCTAAGTTTCAGCCAATTCTAAAAAATAGGTTTGTACCGAGATCCAAACAGAACTCGGGCTCAGACACTACCCACACTATACCCAATCAGACCATTACCATGGACTGAACCTTTAGCTTCACCCTTCCTATCACCTTGGATCTAATACCCATTCAGAACATTCTTTCTAGTAATGGGGATACTGCTAGAAGCAACAGGGAAGTCGCAGCTATCTTAGGAGATTCTCCCACCTACTCACACAAGAAAACCAGGTCTTGGCCTGCATCTTTTGAATGTATATACTTTCCTTTTTTACTTAAAGACACTGCCTGCATTAATAAACCACCAGGTATGTTTTTCTGTGGTTTGTGTGTCACATGTAAGTTTAACTACATGGGCTCATTTTATTTATTCAAACACTGCAAAATCAAGATTAACTTTAGCAGATTTTTTGACTGCCTTAGTACAAATGTTGTATATGCTGGAAGTTGCAACACATGTTTTTATGCAGGAAAGACTGGTAGGAGATCTTCTAGCTGCATTAAGGAGCACTGTGTGATGATTAGGAATAAAGACTTAAAAAATGCTTTAAGCAAACATAGTTTACATTGCCACAATTTCCAGAAATTTATGTTTTTTTGTGATTGATCAGGTTGATGCCTTTTTTTGGTGATGTTGACACATTACTTGAGGTACGAGAACTGAAGTGGCAGCTTCATGTCAATGCAGACTCCTTCCCAGGTTTAAATGATTTTCTTAATACTAAATGTGCATTGCACTGGATCAGGTGACCCCTGGGTTGTCTCCTTATATTTAGTTACTATTTACTGGATTTTTACAATGCAAGAACACTAGAGACTAACCTGTTTTATTGCTTGTTTATGGCTGTTTCACAATAGCTTGCTGACTACATTTACTTTTAAATGCAGCCTTGTTCTTGTTTTTATTGGGTGGTGTATTCCACTGTATTACTATTTGACTCTATTTATTTAGGTACACACAGCTGTTTTACTTAGTCTGAAGAAGTTCTTAACACCAATAAAGAATAAAAGCACTTAATACCATGCTCATGTTAATACACTTAATCTCAGCTCATGTTGTTCTACCAGGGTGAATGACGTTTTTATTTTAATTTATAAAAGTTTAAAATATAACAACGTGTAATATAACAATACCAAAATCAAAAAAGAATAGAAATATCCATAAATCAGTGTAATCAAACAACAGTTTTAAACTCAGAGATCTTAACAAAACTTAAACTGAACTGCCTAAACAGGTAAAGCAAGCAAAGTGAGCAGGAAACCAATGAAGAGCTGGAAGTTTGTTGAATAAAAAGTTTTATTAGCGCTTTCAGTGGGGTCAGTGCCTCACCTTCTTCAGACAAAGGTTAAACTAATCAACAAGCATTTTATACAAAAATTTAACCAATTAAGCAATTAGATTTGTCCCTTAATCTAAGCTTAAAGAAACATGTCAAACTAAATTTCATAAATACACAAAAGTGTATGTGTATACAGCACACAATCAACGGAATACTGCTCTTAAATAAAACAAACGTAAACATAAATGTTTCTTACCAACGTCTAATAGAAGACTTAAAACTGTTAAAACCTTCTAATATATAGTACATAACCTATCGAAAATCAGTACCAAATGTAAATAAAATGAATACTTTTATTAGAAGACACTATTACAAACCACCATTAATTGTCATTATTCCATGCTACTAAAAAGTAGCTATCCACAGGCACATTGTTTAAAAGTAACCAGTAACGTATAGTCACATATTCCCTTCATAAATACAAAGATTCATATTTTAAAATTGTAAATGATAAGTTATCATGAATAAATGGACCCTAGGTAAAAATTAGTGAAGCTGCACTCATGTGCAAAATTGCAACAAACTCGTATGATTATTCTACGTGTTCTTATACTATTAAAAGGTGCTTTTAAGACATATTTTAATATTTACAAGCTTTTGACTAGTTTTTTTAGATCAAAAATACATTTAAGGCTAGTCAGGCTTATATTAAAATAAGTAAAAACAAAGCACTAAGTGGTAGCTATGTTAACCACAAAATTATCAAATGAAATATGTATAATTAATGTGTATGACACATAAGTTACCTTCTCAATGCCAAAAGTTTCAAAATGCTCTTAATGGACACATATTCATTAAGGCCTGGGAAAATGTGTGCCACAGTTCTTATTTGCCACATTACTTCATCAATTTCCAAGAGTAGTTGCCAAAGACCCCCCCAACATCAACTTGTCTTAGTTGTAGTATAAAAAATTTAAACCTATGGTTGGGGTTCTCTTTGGTATGCCTAGCCAATGCGTTCGTTAAGTCACTTCTTTTGATGGCATATTGATGTTCATATATGCGCTGCTTTATTTTTCTCTCGGTTTTACCAATATAGAATGTAACGCATTGGTCACAGCAAGCTGAATAAACAACACTCTTGGTGTCACAATTAAATCTGCCATTAACATTATAGTGACTTTATTTTCTGTAGATATGTGTCTACATTGCTGACATGACCCACATTTAAACATGCCTTGTAGTTTATTCTGATTAGTTTTCGATAACCTATATTGATAAACATGGTCTGCAAAAGCTTGCATTCATCAATAATATCTATGTCATCAGAAACCATTCTAGCTGCCCTGACCATCTGCCCTTTAACAACGGCTCTTTTTTTATGGTAGGGGTGGCTGCTGGTGAAATGCAAGAAAGCATTTGAATAAGTGGGTTTTCTGTAAATGGTGCTTTTATACCTAGAATTAACCATGTCTTTACTAAGGCTAATGTCCAAAAAATTAATACTAACATCTTCCAGCATGTATGTAAACTCAAAAAAGTCTGTCATTTTTGATATGTCAGCTATAAAAATTGGAACCAATGCTTTAGTGCCCTTCCAAATAAGAAACATGTCATCTTGGTTTCTAGTATACCAAGAGACATTATCTTTGAACAAACTGTTGTTAAATAATAGAGTTAAAATATAACAACGTGTAATATAACAATACCAAAATCAAAAAAGAATAGAAATATCCATAAATCAGTGTAATCAAACAACAGTTTTAAACTCAGAGATCTTGTCACTGAACAGGAATATAAGCGAATACCTGACATAAGAAAACTGTTCCTCAGCTGCTCCCGCTAATTAGATATATTTAATCAATGGATGTGATGGGAATGTTTCCTAATTAGCCCTAACTACTTTTAAGACTTCAAGAAAAATATATTTGCAGTAAAACAGAGTTTAAAATACAACAGTCTATATTTAATAGTACCCAAATCACAAATGAATGGAAATATCCAAACCTTAAATATAGAAACTCCAAAAATCAATGCAGTCAAACAACAGTTTTAAACTCAGAGCTCTTGTAGCTGATGATTAATGTATCTCAATACCTAAAATAAGAAAATGGTTTCTCAGCTCCTCCCACTAATTAGCAATATTTAATTCCAAAACAATCAATGAATGCAAAAGGAATGTTTCCTAACTGACCCTAGCCAATCACTTTTAAGACCTCCAGAAACAAATGCAATAAAACAGAGTTTAAAATACAACAAACTGTAATGTAATAATACCAAAATCAAACAGTAATGGAAAATCCAAACTTTAAATGGAGAAAATCCAAAAATCAATTCAAACAGTAGTTTTAACGTCTGAGCTCTTGTAGATGAAGAGGACTGCCCATCTCCTCCTCATTAGCTAAATGTAATTCCTATTCTATGAATGCAAAAGGAATCCTTCCTAACTGACCTTACCAAACAACTTCTAAGACTTCAAGAAAAACATGTTGTAAAACAAAGTTTAAGATACAACAAACTGTAATATAATAATACCAAAATCAAAAAGTAATGAAAGAATCCAAACTGTAAATGTACAAAAATGTAAATGTACAAAATCCATGAATCAATGCAGTCAAAAAGTAGTTTTAAGTTATTGCTGCTAAAGAGGAATACAACTCAAAACCATAAATAAAAAAAACATTTTCCCAGCTCCTCCTACTAACTAGCTAAATCAAATTCCTATTTAATCAATGAATGTGAAAGGAATCTTTCCTAACCGAACCAAGCCAACAACTTTTAAAACTCATAGCTCCTCTAGTTAAACATTATTGCATGTTAATACCTGAAATAAGAAAACTGTTTCTCATCTCCTCTACTAATTAGCTAGATCCAATTCCCATTACACCAATGAATGCAAAAGGAATTTTTCCTAACTGACCATAGCCAGCAACGTTTATGACTTCAAGAAAAAAACTCTGCAGTAAAAGAGTTTAAAAGACAACAAACTGTAATATATAATAATAATAATAATACAAAAATCAAAAAGTGACGAAAATATCCAAATCTTAAATGCAGAACATCCAAAAATCAAGGCAGTCAAAAAAAACAGTTGTAAGCTCCTGTAGCTGAAAAGGAATGTAAGTCAATACCTTAAATAAGAAAACTGTTTCTCGGCTCCTCCCCCTAATTAGCTAGATCCAATTCCCATTCAGTGAATGCAAATGAATTTTTACTAACTTGCTCAAGCCAACAACTTGTACGACTTCAAGAAAAAAAAACTTTGCAGTAAAATAAAGATTAAAATTCACCAAACTGTATAATAATAATTCAAAAATCAAAATGTATTGTAAATGATCAAACCTTAAATGTAGAAAATCCAAAAATCAATGCAGTCAGACAGCAGGTTTTAAGTCAGAGCTCTTGTAGTAAAGAGGAATGTATGTGAATACCTTAAATAAAAAAAACTTTTTCAGCTCCTCCCACTAATTAGCTAAATATAATTCCTATGCAATCAATGAATGTAAAAGCAATGTTTCACAACTGACCCTAGCCAAAAAAAAATTTCCATAAAACAACATTACAACTGTCATATAATAATATCAAAATCAAAAAGTAATGGATATATACAAACAATAAATATAGAAAATCCAAAGATCAAAGCAATGTCTTTCGGCTTTTCCCAGCTAGGATTTGCCACAGTGGATCATCAGTCCACAGACTGATTAACAGTAGTGCTTTTACGGTGTTGAGTTGCCAGCCCTGCACTCAACCTTCACAGGAGGCACACACATACACACATGCACCTACCTGCATGTGTTTTAAAATGCACTCGACCGCAGGGAGGACATGCAGACTCCGCATAGAAAGCATTCCAGGTGAGAATCAAACCAGAGAGCCTCTTGCTGTGAGGCATCAGTGCTAACTGCTGCACCGCCATGGCCAGCTCCTACCATGACCAGATATAAAATCCAAAGATCAATGCAGTCAAACAGCAGTTTTAAGTTCAGAGCTCTAAAGCTGAAGAGGAATGTATGTGTATACTTTAACTAAGAAAACTGCTTCACTGCTGCTTCCAGTAATTAGCCAATTCTAATCTAATTCAATGAATGCAAAAGGAATGTTTCCTCTGGTATGCAAAGCTATGGCGCGCATCATCATGGACCTGCTCAACAAAGATATAGGCAATCTCCAAATTCTTGACCCCACATAGTTTGGCTTCATCAAAGGGAGATCCTGCCTGCTGAACCTGGTTGACTTCTTCCAGGCAGTCACCAAGGCTGTGGATGATGTTAAGGCCGTGCATACGGCCTACCTTGACCTGGCCAACACCTTTCATACCACTCCCCACTCAGATATCATTGATAAACTCATCAAACTAGGCATCAATCCTTATATCACTAGGGGGGTTGCAAATTGGCTCACAGACAGGACCCACAGAGTGAAAGTTGCAGATTCCAAGTCAGACGTTCGATCAATCATGAGTGGAGTCCCACAGGGTTTGATCCTGGGCCCCCTCTACTTCTCAGCCGTCCAGGCCAACACAGAGGCCACTGGATGACCAGGTTCTCTGATGAGTGCAAGCTTGGAGTCATTGTCAACTCATTATCAACTCCCCAAGTGATGCAGACATCCTACAAAAGGGTCTCTCTGAGACCAATGGCTGGTGTTGGAACCATGGCCTTAAGCTTAATGCCAAAAAATGCATTATCATTCCCTTTGTAAAAAACTCAGCTCCAATGAATTACCACATTGATGAGAGCCCACTAAACACTGACTGGGCCATAAGGGATCTGGGCACCCAGTTAGGCAGCCACCTCACCTTCGACCACCACATTGCCACTGTGGTCAGAAAGTCCATCTATGTGGCACATCTTATAACCAAAAGGTTTACATCCAGAAAGAAAGAGGTCACAATCCTTCTCTTCTCATCCATCATTAGACCAGTCATCGAATATAATGCCCCATTTGGCATGTACCTGACCAGACACCTACAACAGCTGGAGAGGCCACAAAAGTACCTCACAAAAAGGATCCTAGGCCTTAAACACATGTCCTACATGGACAGACTGAAGAAACTTCAGCTGTTCTTAGTCTCTTATCGCCTACTCAGATGTGATCTCTGCTTGACTTACAAAGCCATGTCCGACCCAGCCCTACTTGAAATGCTACACCTAAAGAAATCCCAATCCCCCCACACCACATGCTCCAGAGATCACAACCTCACTACTACAATCAACAGAACAAGCTGCAGGGACAGGTTCATATCCTAAAGACTGCCATTCATGTCAAGCAGAGCACCTCGCTGGCCCTCTTCAAGAGAAATTTCGACAAGTGGATGGGTAACAGAAAGTTCACCCCAGGGATCACTCCAGTTGCCCTACTGGACAGAAGCACTGTGAACTAACATCGGGTGGCACAATGCCAGGGGCTAGGCCTGTAAAGGCTCCAGGACCATTACCCTAGTACACACCCATGAACCTATGAACCTATAAATCTAAGTAACCAAGGCCAACAACTTTTAAGACTGAAGGGAAAAATGTGTAGTAAAACAAAGTTTAAAAAACAACAAACTGTAATATATTACCAAAACCAAAAAGTGTGGAAATATCCAAATCTTTAATGACAAAAATCCAAAAATCAGTGCAGTCAAACAAAAGTTTTAAACTCATAATTCTTCTAGCTGAAAAGGAATGTAAGTCAATACCTTAAATAAGAAAATTGTTTCTGAGCCCCTCCCACTAATTAGCTAGATCCAATTCCTATTCAACCAATTAATACAAAAGAAAATGTTTCCTAAATCTAGCCAACAACATTTAAGATTTCAAGAAAAAAACTTTACCAATAAAACAAACTATAGAATACAATAAACTAAATCAGTGCAGTCAAACAGCAGTTCTAAACTCAGAGCTCTTGTAGCTAAAGAAGAATGTATGGGATTACCTTAAATAAAAAATGTTTCTCAGCTCCTCCCACTAATTAGCTAGATCTAATCACATTCAGTCAATGATGCTAAAGGAATGTTCCTAATTAATTCTAGCTAACAACTTTTAAGATTTCAAGAAAAAAACTTTCCAATAAATCAGAGTTTAAAATACAAAAAGTAATGTAATAATACCAAAATCAAAAATTTCTAGAAATATCAATCCTTAAATGTAGAAAATCCAAAACTCAATGCAGTCAAGCATCACTTTTAAACTCAGAGCTCTTGTAGCTGATGATAAATGCATGTTAATACTTGAAATAAGAAGCTCCTCACACTAATTAGAGAAATCGAATTCCAATTCAATCAAATGCAAAAGGAATATTTCTTAACTGACCCCAGCCAACAACTTTTAAGACTTTACAAAAAAAATTGCAGTAAAACAATTTTTTAAACACAACAAACTGTAATATATTATCAAAATCAAAAGTAATGGAAACATCAAAACCTCAAATGCAGTAAATCCACACTCAACACAAGTAAACAGAAGTTTTAAACTCAGAGTTCTTATTGCTGAATATAAATGTATGTAAATACCTTAAATAAATAAAAAAAAAACCTCAGCTCCTCTCACTAGCTAGAATTAATTTATTGTCATTTAATGCAAAATGAAATTTTCCAAGATGACCCTAACAAACAACTTTTAAGACTTCCAGAAAAAAATCGTTGCAGTAAAACAGAGTTTAAAATATAATAACATCTAACAGAAAATGCCAAAATCAAAAAGCAAAGAGTTTAAAATACAACAACCTCTAGCAGAATATGTCAAAATGAAAAACTAAAGCATTTAAAATAAAACAACCTCTAACAGAAAATGTCAAAATCAAAAAGCAATGCAAATACCTAAACGACAAATGTAGAAAATCCAAAACAAAAAAAAAAACAGTGCAGTCAAACAGCAGTTTTAAACTCTGAGCTTTGGGAGCTGAAGAGGTGTGTATCATAGGATCATAGAAGGTTACTAGGCTAATTAATCTTAGGCCCTTGCAAGCCTAGCCAAGTTTTCCCCTCTTTTAATGGTGCTATTAGTACACCTGACTTGACACCTGCTGCTCCTGTCCAGAAGGGACACAGGTAAAACCCCATGGGTGAATTTGAGATTCCTCAATCAATTATCCAGATAATGCTTGAAGAAGGTCAGTGAAGGGCTCTGTTTTACTAAAACTGGAAGCTTATTCCAGAGTAGGGGAAGCCTTTGGGAGATGAGCTTCTCTCTCCAGCAGGTCCTGTTAATATCGCTTCTCAAGTTAAGGTCACTAGAGTGGGTGCAATGAGTACCATTCGTCCTGCTAAGGTGGAGCATTTCTATCAGGGCAGGGTCTGTGGTTACCTTATAGGCTAGACAGAGGTCACCCCTAAGTAGACTGTAGGACACAGTGTATAGCAACAGGGATTTTAGTCTAGTGGCATAGGACAGGTGTTAGACAACTTGAATTTTTCTTGTGAAGTAAATCCGAGGTCTCTCCAATTATTGGAGCTGCCTGGCAAGGTACATACCAAAGGGTGCATTATATTCTATAATTTGGTCTAATAAGGGAGGGCTACAGGGGGGGGGGGTGTAACCTCTTTTTTTCTAGAGGCAATGCCCTTATTGATTTCCTTACCACTGTGGAGACATGATGGTCAAAGGAGAGGTTGCAGTCAACCTGTGTGGCCAGATCTGTTACCATGGATTGGGTACTTAAGATGTAGCTGTTAATGTGGTAATTTGCATGGACATCTCCCTTGCTGAAGGGGGTGATGATGCACTTTTTAGCATTTAAAGTCCAACCAAATGGTGTCGAAGTGCTGAAGTAGAACCAAGTAACAAATAGTAGCACAACGTTGCGAGTCCACAGATACAATTTATTAATACAAAATACACAAGTTAGTTAAGTGCTTTCATCAAACAGTATGACTTCGTCAGAACAATTGATATATAAACTTTCAGACTTAAATAGCACCCAGTTTGAATTCATTGGCTTAGAAAGTTGACAAATCATATTTTAAACATGCCTAATCTCATGAATAATGAATGGAAATTAAATAATTGATCCAGTATTAAAAATGTATGCTGTTACAATATACATATAAAAATATATATATAAAGGTATCACGTTTTTACGAAGAGTTGTAATGCAAAAATGCAGAAGTGCAGATGCTACATATTTGAACTATTTCAACATTTTAAAAAACAACTTTTTTATATTTAAAAATTAAAAACATACTTCACTGACTAACCAGCCAGTGTGTTATACTAACTCTGCCTTCTCTTTCAAAACAGGCATAATTGAAAGATGTTCATTAATGCCCTGGGGGTGGTCAGCAGCTAATCTAAGTTGCCACATCAATTCCTTCTTGTGCAACCTATTTTGCCAATCATCCCCCTCACATCCACTGTGACAAAGTCCAAAATGCCAAACTTAAAACCACTAAAATTTCTACACGAACCACTATGTTTGTATAATGCATTAGAATTTTTTCCACATTTCATGTCATATAAGTGCTCATATATCCTGTTCTTCAACATTCTTTCTGTCTTTCTGACATAAAATGAAGAACAGGAATTACATTTAGCAAGCTATACCAATTTACTGGAACGACAGTTACCATTTTTCAAATATATATGACACTTGTTAAAATTATTAATAATAATGTCATGTTCAAGCATTATATATGAACAATAATGACATCTACCACAAGGCTTACTACCATATGAATTTCTCTGTTTTTCATTGGAAATTGTAGTAACCTCCACCAAGGATTTTATATTACTACCTACTTTGGTGGAAAAAATAGGCTTATCACCAAGAACCCGAATTATTTCAGGATTGGTTCTGAAAATGTTCCAGTTCTTTGACAAAGTTGTTTTTACTTGGGAGTAAAAGGGACTAAACTGTACTACACATGCCTGCTGAAAATTAGTGCCAACCCTGGTATTACCAAAACCAACAATATCACCTGGTTTATGATTACTACTACCCGGTAGTGGTTTGTACACGGTACCCCATTTTTTACAAACTTCCTCAAGTATTGAATCAATGAAGTAACCCGGGTAGCCTCTCTCTAGAAACATCTTCCTTAAGTTCTGAAATTCCAGTATCACGTCATCCTTTATGGTGGTCATTCTGGCTATCCTTACTGCCTGGCCCTTTACAATACTTATTTTCTGATGGATAGGGTGGTGACTAGTGTAATGTAAGTATGCATTGTAGAATGTTTTTTTCGGTAGATTTTTGAGTGGAAACTGTTTTGTTTTTTGAAAATCTGTACATCAAGAAAGTTGATTTCCTGCTGATGATATTGAAAAGTAAATTTTAAATACCTAGTAGTCTGATTTATATATTCCAAAAACTTTGAGATTCCTACTAAATCCCCTTTCCACACAATAAAAATATCGTCCAAAAATCTACCATAGTATGCAATGCAAGATGAAAATTCCATGTCAGGTTGAAAAATATATTTTTGTTCCCACCCTAAAAGCACCAACCCTAAAACCCGGGTTACTTCATTGATTCAATACTTGAGGAAGTTGGTAAAAAATGGGGTACCATGTACAAACCACTACCGGGTAGTAGTAATCATAAACCAGGTGATATTGTTGGTTTTGGTAATACCAGGGTTGGCACTAATTTTCAGCAGGCATGTGTAGTACAGTTTAGTCCCTTTTACTCCCAAGTAAAAAATACTTTGTCAAAGAACTAGAACATTTTCAGAACCAATCCTGAAATAATTCGGGTTCTTGGCGATAAGCCTATTTTTTCCACCAAAGTAGGTAGTAATATAAAATCCTTGGTGGAGGTTACTACAATTTCCAATGAAAAACAGAGAAATTCATATTTTAGTAAGCCTTGTGGTAGATGTCATTATTGTTCATATATAATGCTTGAACATGACATTATTATTAATAATTTTAACAAGTGTCATATATATTTGAAAAATGGTAACTGTCATTCCAGTAAATTGGTATAGCTTGCTAAATGTAATTCCTGTTCTTCATTTTATGTCGGAAAGACAGAAAGGATGTTGAAGAACAGGATATATGAGCACTTATATGACATGAAATGTGGAATAATACTAATGCATTATACAAACATAGTGGTTCGTGTAGAAATTTTAGTGGTTTTAAGTTTGGCATTTTGGACTTTGTCACAGTGGATGTGAGGGGGGGGTGATTGGCAAAATAGGTTGCACAAGAACGAATTGATGTGGCAACTTAGATTAGCTGCTGACCACCCCCCCGGGCATTAACGAACATCTTTCAATTATGCCTGTTTTGAAAGAGAAGGCAGAGTTAGTATAACACACTGGCTGGTTAGTCAGTGAAGTATTTTTTTAATTTTTAAATATAAAAAAGTTGTTTTTTAAAATGTGTAAATAGTTCAAATATGTAGCATCTGCACTTCTGCATTTTTGCATTACAACTCTTCTTAAAACCGTGATACCTTTATATATATTTTTATATGTATATTGTAACAGCATACATTTTTAATACTGGATCAATTATTTAATTTCCATTCATTATTTATGAGATTAGGCATGTTTAAAATATGATTTGTCAACTTTCTAAGCCAATGAATTCAAACTGGGTGCTATTTAAGTCTGAAAGTTTATATATCAATTGTTCTGACGAAGTCATACTGTTTGATGAAAGCACTTAACTAACTTGTGTATTTTGTATTAATAAATCGTATCTGTGGACTCGCAACGTTGTGCTACTATTTGTTACTTTTTAGCATTTAGCTTGAGCCCATGACTTTAGCACTAATCATTGGTTTGAGTAAGACCTTCCTGAATGGTGATATTGTCACTAGGGGATTCAATGATCATGCCCAGCTTGCAGTCATCTAAAAACTTTGTCAGCCACATAGATTTTGTTTTGGCCTGTAATTCTGTAAAGTAAATTCCAAACAATAGGGGCCCCAGCATCGAGCCCTGAGGTACTCCACTGGTTACTGGTCTGGAGGTGGATGAAGAGTCCCCTATTTTAACTGCATGTTTATTGGTGAGACAGTTAGCAACCCATCTGACTATATACTGGTTTATGTTCAGTTAGGTAAGTTTATCAATGATGCCTGAGTGGGGAATGATGTCAAAGGCCTTCATTAGGTCTAAATAAGTAGTATGCACAGTTTTGCCTTCATCCAGGACTTTGGTTACCATCTCAAAGAATTTCACCTAGTTCAGTAGGCGTGATCTCCCTTTGACAAAACCAAACCAGGATGAATCTTGTGTTTGGGCATTGCCTATATTCTTGTAGATGAGGTTGATGATGGCCTTTCATATGAGGATGGTCAGACTTATTGGTCTGTAATTCCCAGGATCAGCAGGGGAGCCTCCTCTGTGGCGGTGATGACAGTGGCAGTTTTCCAATGTGCAGAAACATACCCAGTGCTTAGACTGGTGTTAAAGAGGGTACTCAGAGGTGCTGCTAGCTCCTGCTTTAAGCAATTTAGGATGCAGCCATAGAGGCTATGTTTTTTTGTCTTGGAAAGGGCATTACAGACCTGTTCCTTATAGATTTCTATGTGTGGGTGCAATGTCTTGTGGTATATTGGATGGTGACAGGGGGAGAAGCTTTCACTGAACCTATCTGCCAGCAAGTTAGCAATATCACCAGGTTCAGTATATGTTGTGCCATTTACAACACATTCAGTGCAAATCTGGGATTTTCCTTTGAGGTTTTGGATGTTTTAAAGAATGCCTTGTGGTTACTCTTGGCTAGTGTGACCAATTTACATTCATTGTCTGCTTTGGATTTTTTCACTAGGTGTCTAATTTGCTTATTTAGTTTAATAAGGGAGTCCTTTGAGTTTGGGGACTGTCTTCAGTTTCATTCTCCTGTTATATAGCCTGTTTATGGCAGATGTCCACCAAACAGGCTTGTTGTTACATGAGGAACTTAATTTTACCCTATCGAGGATAGCTGATTAAATGCAACTGTGAAGGTGTTTATACAAAGTATTGGAATAAACCTCAGCATAGGTATCCTTGCCATCAGTAGGGGTAGGGGCTATGAAATTAGTAAGTTCAACTTGTAAGAGATTATAGTTTGCTTTGGAGAAATGTTTTAGTTTATTTCCATCTGGAGGAGGGTCAGACACTATTGTTACTTCTAGTGTGACTGACATCTGGTCAGATCTCACTAGAGATGACTGTGCACTTGGGGTGGTGCAATGATCACTCATGTTCATGAGTACCAGATCCAGGATGTTTTAACTCCTACTAGGGGTGACTACTAATGGTCCAGGGCATTGGAGTTTTCAAAGTTCAAGAATCTCTGGGTGAGCACATTTGTACAGGTGTAGTTAGACCAATCTGTTAATGGGTAGTTGAAGTCTCCCCAAATCAGAGTGCTTGGTGGTATATTGAGGGACTCCAGGAGGTCCAGGCAGGCATTGTGGGTGTCCTGGCTCATGGAGGGGATCCTATAACTAGTAATAATCTGAAGAGGACTTTTATCTACAGAGAGTTGCACATTGAGAAGTTTGAGGGACTTATTTAGATGTACCAATCTGGAGGAGTAATTGTCTTTAATAAAAAATAGATACTCCTCCTCCTTTGGATTTCCCACTCTCATCTGATGGTCTGAGTGAGTGGAATGCATTGTAACTTGGTATAGCCAGGGTGCTCTTGGTAGCCTTGAACCAGGTTTCTGTGATTGCACAGATGTCAGCACCCTCCAAGGTGAGGGCAGCTTCCGAGTGTAGTTTTAGGTTAAGACTCCTAGCGTTTAGCAGTATGAACCTGATGTTACTTTTTCAGGAAAACTTTAAGTTGAAAATGCTGTACTTGTGACATTGCCTAAAAAAGGCAATGTAGAGGCAAGAGCCTTTAGCAGAAGCTGAAATCCTAGGGGTAACAAGTGGAGACCGTCTCTGGCAAAGCATCAAGGTTTATCAACCATGTCATCCCAGGCTGACAGGACCTGAATCCCCTTAGAGTGATACTAGATATTAAGCCAGTTTGCTTGCATTATGGCATCATCCTGGGTGAGGGTAGTATGCTGCTTAAGTCTACAGACATCCATGCCTGGGACACATAATCCAAGAGCTCAGTCATGTCTCTCTTCATGTAATCCAGAGAGGTACGTCTCAAGTTGTTCACACCAACATATACTATGACAAAGTCATAACAGTACTTGCTGCTGAGAGACATGTGTGATGCTCTGGATCTTGGCACCAGACAAGCAGCAAATCGTGACTTTCTCCTTATCCATCCTGGTGAGTGGCACATCAATGTGTCTCACAATAGAGTCACTTATGACTAGTACATTTGCTTTTGTTTTACTCCTTAATGGTTTACTTGGTGAGACACTGGCATGTGTGTTTTATATGTACTGTGTTTATCTACATGAGAGCTGTGTGTGGTGTGCTTGTGTTTGGGAGTTTATGCTTTGGGTAGGTTTTTAGAGAGGACTTCTGCATATGTGGGGTTATGTGTTGGTTGTATGGTCGGTGCGGGTGGTGACATGTGAGTGATGACAACCTCCTTGGGGTCAGGTATACTGACTGGTGAGCAAGGAAGCATTAATTCTATATTTTTTATGTAGCTGCACCTCTCGCATGTTGAGTTTGAGTGTTGTAAAAGAACTGGGTTGTTAGTGTACACGAGGCAATTGCTACATTGCTTCAGGATACCTAGTTTGACCAGATGGGCTGGAGAAATGGTGGGGTATTGTCCTTCCACAGGGCTAGGTAAGAGGTATGGTTGGTTACAGGGATCAGGAGTGGCCTTAGGGCAACTGGTACCCTAGGCAAAATGGCTCCGTGGCACCCCCCACCACACTACCCGGTGCCCCCATCCTGGTCTACTTACACCAAATAAATACTGGAAAAGTGCCCCAGCTAGAGCAGATCCTTAGGCGGCCACCTAGTTGGCCTATACTTAAGGCTGGCTATGACAGGGATTGATCAGAAATGGCCTGTTGTGGTTCATGTGCTAGGCTAGCTCATTAGTATAGATGACAAGATCTAGACAGGGTAGTTCAGAGGCTGTACTGATCTGTAAACCAAAAAAGTCTCCACTGGAAAACAAACTATTGCTAAGGGAAAATGTACTGTTCCTATACCCGGCAAACAATAATCAGATCTGCCCATTAGTGTATGATAGTGCATGGCACTGCACGTCACACAAACTCATGTAAACATGGGGCTTTTAAAATAAATTAAAAAAAACTCACTGGTGGGCAAAATTGCCAATCAAAAGCTCAGAACAGAGACCTAGTCCAACAAGCTTCAACAGATGGGTTTCTAGCCACACACCTCCTGCCACAAGGGTGCAGACAGCCATCTCCAGAAAATATTTGTTGGGGATTAGTGCCTAGTTCAAGTAGAAATAGAAGTAGACACAACAGGATATGTGGCTAGTTTGTGCTACACAGTTCAAGTGCCTAGAACACAAGAATAAATGCAGAGGTTGAAAAACAGGCAAAACATACAGTAAAAATGCAGAAATAATCAGCAAAAACACTGAAAATAGCAAGTGCAGAAATACAAGCAACAATATTCTTATCTTTAGTTGTAGGCCTCAGATGACTCAGATGCAGACAGCTGAGAACTGGCTGGTTGCCTGCCTCAGTGTAGCTCAGTTAAAACAAGTGCAAACCTGCACAAATGCAGGGTTTTTAATGGGTATGTAAATACCTTAAAAGGTATGTGAATACCTTAAATAAGAAAACTGTTTCTCAGTTCCTCCCATTAATTAGTTAGGTCTAATAAGACATCATGAAAAAAAATTCCAATAAACCAAAGTTTCAAATACAACAACCTGTAAAATAATAATACTGATATAAAATATAGAAATATCCAAACTTTAAGTGTAAAAAAAAAAATCAATGCATTCAAACAGCAGGTTTAAACTCAGAGGTTATGCAGCTGAAAAGGAATGCATGTCAACACCTGAAATAAGAAAACTGTTTCTCAGCTCCTCCCACTAATTAGTTAGATCTAATTCCTTTTCAATAAATGAAAGCAAACTGAAGGTTTCCTAAGTGACAGCAACCAACAACTTCTAAGACTTCAATGAAAAAAAAACTTTGTAGCAAAACAAAGTTTAAAATACAACAAACTATAACACCAAAATCAAAAAGTAATGGAAATATCAAAACCATAAATGTAGAATATTCAAAAATCAATGCACACAGACACCACTTTTAAACTCAGAGCTCTTGTAGCTGAAGAGGAATACATGAGAATAGCTGAAACAAAGTGTTTTTCACCCCCTCTCACTAACCAGCTTGGTGTAATTCCTATTCCATCAATGAACACAAAAAGATTGTTGTCTAAATGAGCCTAGGAAAGAACTTTTATGACTTAAAGTAAAAATAAAAGTTTTAAACGCCAAATTTTAATATAATAATACCAAAATCAAAAAGTTATGTAAATGTCTAAACCTTAAAAACAGAAATCCAAAGATAAATTCAAACAGCAGCTTTAAAGATGAATACCTGAAATATGAAAAGAGTTTCTTAGCTGCTCCCAGTAATTAGCTAGATTTAATTCCTATTTATTCACTGAAAGTGAAAGGAATGCTTAGTAAGTCACCCTAGCCAACAAGCTGTAAGACTTCAAGGAAAAAAAGCTGTGCAGCAAAATAAAGTTTAAAATGTAAAAAAAAACTGAAATACAGTAATACCAGATTCAAAAAATAATGGAAATATCCTTACTTTAAATGTAGAAAATCCAAAAAATCAATGCTGTCAAATAACATTTTTAAACTTAGAGCTCTTGAAGCCAGAGAGAAATGTATGTGAATACATAATAATAATAATAATAATAATAATAATAATAATAATAATAATAATAATAATGAAACTGTTTCTCAGCTACTCCCACTACTTAGCCTGATCCAATTCCTACTCAAACAACAAATACAAAAGGAATGTCTCCTAAATGAGCCTAGCCAACATTTTTTCAAAAGGTCACAAAAAGCTTTGCAGTAAAACAGTTTACAACACAAAAAGCTTGTATAATGATATCAAAATCAAAAAAATAATAGAAATATGCAAACCTTAAATGTACCAAATGAATGCAGTCAAGCAGCAGTTTTAAACTCAGAGCTCTTGTAGCCAAAGACAATTATTTTATTTATTTTATTTTATATTTGTTCATCAGGAAAGTCTGACTGGATACAGTTCCTTTTTCAGCAGAGGCTTGGGGAGAAAAGTTCCACATTTGCAACAGGGCAATTGCACAAAATATCAAAACATTGAAACAAAGAAGTAAAACATAGATACAGTGTAAACATACAGAGTTCTTAATACATCAATTTTTCATATACAGACTAAGGTTTATACACATTTCTAATAATAGAGGATACTGACATGTCTCTGTGAATATCTAAAAAGTGCGTCTCAGCTTCTCCCATTAATTAGCTAGATGTAATTCCTACTCAATCAATGAATTTGAAAAGGAATGTTTTCTAGTTGAGCCTAGCCAACAAATTATAAAACTTCAAGAAAAATAATTTTTTAGTAAAACAAAGTCTAAATACAGCAAACTGTCAAATAGCAATGGAAATCTTCAACCATTAAATACTAAAAAATGCAAAAATCAATACAGTCAAACAGCAGTTTTAAATTCAAAACTCTTGTAGCTAAAGAGAAATGTATGTGAATACCTTAAAAAATGTTTCTCAACTCCTACCACTATCTAACTACTCAAATTTCTATTGAAGCAACAGAGGCAAATGGAATGTTTCCTAAGTTAGCCAAAAAACTTTTTAGTCGTCAAGAAAAAAAACTTTGTAGTAAAACAAAGTTTAAAATACAACAAACTATAATATATTAATACCAAAATGAAAAAGTAATGGAAATATCCTTAATTTAAATTTACAAAATCTAAAAATCAGTGCAATCATAGGTTCATAGGTTCATAGGTTTATACTAGGCTATCTGCCCTAAGGCATTTATAAGCCTAGCCCAAATTTTTGTGGCTTACGCCACCCCTTATATGAAAAAATACTGTGCCCATTAGTTTGTTGTGCCTCTGTCCAGCAGTGACACAGAGATGATTCCCGGGATAAACCTACGATCTCCCATCCACAGGTCAAGATTTCTCTTGAACAGAGCCAGCGAGGTGCTCTGCCTCACATGGATCGGGATTTTATTCCACAGCATAGGGAGTCTCTGAGTGATAAATCTATCCCTCCAGCACGTCCTATTTATATCCTTGCTAAGGTTTAAGTCGCTTGCTCTAGTGGTTTTGGTAGATTTGGATTTTTTGAGGTGGAGCATGTCCATTAATTCCGGGTTGGACATGGCCTTGTATGTCAGACACATGTCACCTCTGAGCAGACGGTATGCAACTGAATAGAGCTGGAGTTTCTTCAATCTGGCAGCATATGACAGATTTTGGAGTCCCTTTATCCTTTTGGTGAGGAACTTTTGGGGTCTCTCCAATTGCTGCAGATGTCGGGTGAGATACATCCCGAATGGGGCATTGTACTCGATCATTGGTCTGATAAGTGAAGAGTACAGGGGAACAATGACCTCACTAGATCTGGATGTGAATCCCTTCATGATCAGGTGGGCAATGTAGAAGGTCTTTCTAACCACTTTAGCAATGTGAGTGTCAAAAGAAAGGCCACTGTCAACCTGGGTCCCCAGGTCCCTGATAACCTCTTCTGTGCTTAGTGGATTGCCACCTCTATGGTAGCTTGGGGTTACCTTGTTTTTCCCAAAGGGTATGACTATACATTTTTGGCGTTTAACTTCAGGCCATGGCTCTGGCACCAGCTATCTGTTTCCATGAGTCCCTTCTGAAGGATATCCGTGTCCGATGCACTTTCCACTATGGCGCCCAGTTTGCAGTCGCCTGCAAACTTTGTCAGCCAAAGTCCTCCCATGTTGGCCTGTACTTCTGAGAAGTAGATGCCGAACAATAGGGGGCCAAGGACCGAGCCCTGTGGGACACCACTTGTGACCGGCTTGGAGTCTGGCATAGCGCCAGCAACTCTAACCCTGTGGGTTCTGTCCTTAAGCCAGTTTGCAACCCATCTTGTGACATATGGGTTTACATTTAAGCTGGTAAGTTTTTCTACAATACCCGAGTGGGGTATTGTGTCGAAGGCCTTTGCAAGGTCAAGGTAGGCTGTATGGACTGCCTTTCCCTCATCAATGGCCTTGGTGACTGTTTTGAAGAAGTCGACCAAGTTCAAAAGGCATGATCTGCCCTTGAAGCCAAACTGGGTCGGGTCCAATGTCTGCAAGTCCCCTATATCTTTGTTTATGAGCTCCATTATGATCCTCTCCATAGCTTTGCAGACTAGACTTGTTAAGCTTATGGGGCGGTAATTACGAGGGTCCGTAGAGGCACCGCCTTTGTGGAGTGGGACCACAGTTGCCATACGCCACTCCTTGGGCACGTATCCTGTGGTAAGGCTGAGATTAAACAGCTGCCTTATGTGTGGGTTTAATTCCTCATTTAGCTCATGTAGCACACAGCCGGGGACACCATCCGGTCCCATTGATGCTGTGTTTTTAGCTTTAGAGAGAGCAGCTTTCACCTGTGCATTTGAGATGTCTGTGAGGCTACACTCTGCTGGGATAGTTATCTCTCCTTTAGGGGGGGAGAGGGGGGTGAAGTTTGCACTGAACCTGTCTGCCAGTATGTTGGCAATGTCTGTGGGTTCAGTGATTTTTGTATCATTTTGGACTAATTCTGAGCATATCTGGGAGTTTCCACCCAGGTTCCTAACATAGCTGAAAAAGGCCTTATGATTGTCCTTTGAATCCATGGCAATTTTTCTCTCAAAATTGGCCTTAGTTGATTTTATGAGTGCTCGTATTTTTTTACTAATAATGATCAGGGTGACTTCCCTTTTATGGATTTTGTTCTATCATGTAATAGCTTTCTCCTCTTATTGTAAAGTTTGTTAATGGCTGGGGTCCACCAGACTGGACGTTTGCCCTTTGTGGAAAGAGTCTTGGTTTTATTTGGGATTGCCTGATCCATGCAGTCCTGGAGGTGTTCATAGAAGGCATTTGTAAGGGCTTCCGCAGCTTGGGTTGTGGTTTCCACTGTCTCAGGGGCCTTGAAGGATACCACACCAGTCTTGAGTAGTGTGAAGTTTGCTTTAGAGAAGTTCTTCACTGTGGTCTTTTTTGTTTGGGGTGGGGGCGGGATGTGGATTTCCAGTGAAATTAGTTTATGATCAGATCTTACCAATGAGGGATATACTTCCAGTGTGGAGCATTTGTCCCCATGTTTGTGATAATGAGATCTAGTATATTTTCTCCTCTCGTGGGAACAGTGACTAGCTGTTCCATGGCATTTGAATTTATGAACTCCAGGAACCGTTGGGCTAGAAAGTTAGGGCTTGAGTAATGTTCCCAGTTTATATCCGGGTAGTTGAAGTCACCCAATATGATGGTGTTTGGAGATACATTTATACCCTCCAGTGTCTTCAGGAAGGCTGTGTGGGGTTCCTGAGTTTGAGAGGGTGGCCTGTAGCATGCTACAATTTGTAGAGCAGTTTTGCCCATGGTTAGTTGCACCTGGATGGTTTCCGAAGCTTCGTGCGTTGCCACCAACCTGGAGGTGTGGGTATCCTTTATGAATATGGATACACCCCCTCCTTTTGTGGTGTGGTCCGGGTTTTGGGGCCGGAACGCATGATATGAGGTAAAACCTAATAGTGCCGGGGTGCTCTCAGGAGCCTTGAACCAGGTTTCAGTTACAGCACAGACATCGATGTTCTCCATACTGAGAAGGGCCTCGAGTGCATGCATTTTGAGATTTAGACTTCTGGCATTGAGCAGCATTACCCTCAGTTTCTTCCCATTTTTGTTTTCTAGGGTGGTAGGTTTAGAATTTGAGCCTTGCCTAAAAAGGCACTATGGGGTGGCAAGAGCCTTAGCCAATATCCGGAATCCCAGGGTGACAGGTGCAAGCCGTCCCTTAAGCAGCGTGGTTTGTCAAGCATGTCATCCCAGGCAGACAGACACTGGATCCCTTTGAATGACACCAGACATTAAGCCAATTGTTAAAGCTGATCATCTTGTCTCTATATTGTGGCATCATTCTTGGTGAAGGAAGGATACTGCTCAGGGTCAGTGTCATACCTGCCTGGGCTACATAATCAGAGAGCTCCTCTATGTCTCTTTTCATGTAGTCCAGGGAGGTACGTCTCAGGTCGTTCACACCAGCATGGACAATGACTGTGTCATATTTGTACTTGCTGTGGAGTGACCAGAGTGCTTGTGTTATGTGGCGGATTCTAGCGCCCGATAGGCAGCTTACTGTGACCCTCTCCTTGTTCAGCCTGGTGAGTGGGACGTCAGTGTTTCTGACTATGGAGTCACCTATGACAAGTATGTTTGGTGTTGTATTTGGCCTTAAGGGCTGTGACTGCTTTGCACACTGCTTTTGTGGTTTATGTGTTGATTGTGGGGTGTCTTGAGGTAGCATTTGTTTGGGTGTCTGCTTTGGAGGCCTCTGCTGTTTAGGTAAATTTTTACTCAGAGCCTCCGAGTATGTCTTTGTGTGTTTATGTGTTTGATTCAGTGGTGTGGTAGCATTATGTGAGGCTGGTTTTGTGGTGTCTGTAGTTGCCTTCTCCTCCTGTCTGGTCTTGCCAGTCCTGAGTTGAGAGAGCTCAGCCTCCAGTTTGGCTAAATAGCTGCATCTCTCGCAAGTATTTGTGTTATGTGGGAGGAGGAGGGGGTTGTCTGTGTACATGAGGCAGTTATAACATTGCCTCAAGATTCCCAGATTCACCAGCTGGACCGGAGAGGAGATTGACAACTGACCTTTGGACATGCTAGAATAATATTGGGAATTCCTTAATAATTGAAAACAAGGGCCAGTGGGGAGTGAGGGTGTAGTGCTTTTAATTTTTAGTGCTGACTTATATAATTGCTTTAGTGAGCAAGTGCCAGGTAACTTGAGTGCAATGTGTTACAAGTAACTAAATGCAAAAACGACAAACAGTAACTTTCTTTCAAGTGAAACAAGGAAATAAGTACAGTAAGCAATGCAGATATCACTAGTGATCCACAGAAGCACTGAGAAGCCAAGTATTAGGTGGAATTAGCTTCCAGGGAAATAACAAGCAAACAAACAACAAGCATATAAACAAAGCTAGATTCAGCAGGCCTTTATCTAGTCTATGCTAGAGCAAACAAGGTGTACCAATTTCAGTAAGATACAGTTCAAATATTCAGGCACTATAAACCTTTAACCAGAAATTCCCAGCTCAGAAGGGCAGAGTCCAGGCTCTTCTCCCACAAGAGTGCAGACCACGAACCTTCTTAATGTAAAATAACTGGCCTGAAGCCCAAGTGCCTAAACCAGAACTAATACACTTGGACACTGGGCTCTCAATCAGCAGTTCCCAACTTAGAAGGATGAAAGCTACCTGTCCTGCCACCACAGTGCTTGCCACAAACCTTCCTAATGTAAAACAACTGGTCTGAAGCCCAAGTGCTTAATCCAAAAGACTTAGAATGATAGCTACACTTTAATCAAGTTACAACCAAGCAGTAATAAATACAATTGAATACTTTAGAGAATGTCTGGATTAGTGCTCAAGTTACACAAACAACGCTAGATCCAGCAGGCCCGAATCCAGTCTATGCCACAGCAAACAAGGTGCACCAACTTCAGTAAGAAGCAGTTCAGATATGCATGCACTATAAGCCTTTAACCAGAAATTCCCAGCTCAGAAGGGCAGAGTCCAGCCTCTCCTCCCACAAGAGTGCAGACCACGAACCCTCTTAATGTAAAATAACTGGCCTGAAAGCCCAGGTGCTTAAACCAGAATTAATACACTTTTAGAATAACAGACACTGAGCCCTCAATCAGCGGTTCCCAACCTAGAAGGATGTAAGCTACCTGTTCTGCCACAACAGTGCAGACCACAAACCCTCTCAGTGCAAAACAACTGGTCCGAAGCCCAAGTGTTTAAACCAAAAGGCTTAGAATGAGTTACACCAAGCAGTAATAAATACAATTGAGTATTTTTAAGATGATGCAAAAGTAAAATGAAGTAGGTAGAAACACAAGTACAGTAAAAGCAGATGATTTTTTTTTTTTTTTTATCTGAACAAGTGCTGAGATCAAAGAAACAGATTTGAGAGCTGAAACTAGAAAACTGGCTAGTTATAAGAAAAAAAACAAGCTAGAAGGCTTCCCTCAAACACAGAAGGGCTTGGGGGCTCAGAAGCCTACAAATAGTCTATACCACTTAACAGGAAAGGCAGGAAATGAGCTTAATTTTTTTTGTCTGTTTCCCAGATGCTCTCTTTGTGCACAGTAGGAGTGCCTGAAATTAGAATATGATCTCATTGCAATCAGTTGAGTGAGCAAATGAGATGAGCCCAGAGGCAGGCTGAGGGGCGGGCAGTTTCAAGGCCACTAAGATTAACACCAAAACAAAACCAGGGAGGGTGGGTGGGAATAACTGAAGAGCAGAAAAACTGCCAGTTCAGTTAATATTCCTTCAACACAGTTTAAATCAAATTAAATACCATATATATTTTTTAAAAAGTGCAGATAAAGGTACTTAAATTCTCTTATACGTCCAGTTGAATATAACCAAGTTGTTAGCCGGCCAAAGCTGAGGTTTTTAAGCAGAAAATACTTCACAATGCACCACTTAACTAGGCAAGGACAGGAAATCAAAGAATGTGGCTACCCCCACACCTGTAATTACTAGCAAATAACAAAATTCAGCAAACACTAGCTTCTGTTCAAGTTACTAAAGAGCATAGAACAGAAAAACTGCCAGTTCAGTTAATATTCCTTCAACACAG
This sequence comes from Protopterus annectens, assembly GCF_019279795.1. Lineage (NCBI taxonomy): Eukaryota > Metazoa > Chordata > Ceratodontiformes > Protopteridae > Protopterus > Protopterus annectens. Next base: position 427,209,358 of record NC_056743.1, on the reverse strand, counting down.
TTTAAATCAAATTAAATACCGTATTTTTTTTTTTAAAGTGCAGATAAAGGTACTTAAATTCTCTTATACGTCCAGTTGAATATAACCAAGTTGTTAGCCGGCCAAAGCTGAGGTTTTTAAGCAGAAAATACTTCACAATGCACCACTTAACTAGGCAAGGACAGGAAATCAAAGAATGTGGCTACCCCCACACCTGTAATTACTAGCAAATAACAAAATTCAGCAAACACTAGCTTCTGTTCAAGTTACTAAAGAGCAGAAGAGCAGAAAAACTGCCAGTTCAGTTAATATTCCTTCAACACAGTTTAAATCAAATTAAATACCCTATTTTTTTTTTAAAAAAAAGTGCAGATAAAGGTACTTAAATTCTCTTATACGTCCAGTTGAATATAACCAAGTTGTTAGCCAGCCAAATCTGAGGATTTTAAGCAGAAAATACTTCACAATGCACCACTTAACTAGGCAAGGACAGGAAATCAAAGAATGTGGCTACCCCCACACCTGTAATTACTAGCAAATAACAAAATTCAGCAAACACTAGCTTCTGTTCAAGTTACTAAAGAGCAGAATAGCAGAAAAACTGCCAGTTCAGTTAATATTCCTTCAACACAGTTTAAATCAAATTAAATACCGTATTTTTTTTTTTAAAAAGTGCAGATAAAGGTACTTAAATTCTCTTATACGTCCAGTTGAATATAACCAAGTTGTTAGCCGGCCAAAGCTGAGGTTTTTAAGCAGAAAATACTTCACAATGCACCACTTAACTAGGCAAGGACAGGAAATCAAAGAATGTGGCTACCCCCACACCTGTAATTACTAGCAAATAACAAAATTCAGCAAACACTAGCTTCTGTTCAAGTTACTAAAAAGCATAGAGCAGAAAAACTGCCAGTTCAGTTAATATTCCTTCAACACAGTTTAAATCAAATTAAATACCGTATTTTTTTTTTTTAAAAAGTGCAGATAAAGGTACTTAAATTCTCTTATACGTCCAGTTGAATATAACCAAGTTGTTAGCCAGCCAAAGCTGAGGTTTTTAAGCAGAAAATACTTCACAATGCACCACTTAACTAGGCAAGGACAGGAAATCAAAGAATGTGGCTACCCCCACACCTGTAATTACTAGCAAATAACAAAATTCAGCAAACACTAGCTTCTGTTCAAGTTACTAAAGAGCAGAAGAGCAGAAAAACTGCCAGTACAGTTAATATTCCTTCAACACAGTTTAAATCAAATTAAATACCGTATTTTTTTTTTTTAAAAGTATGAATAAAAAAAGGGAATATCCATTTACCGGAAATAAAATTAAAAAAATACTTCAAACCCATTAAACTAGGCAAGGACAGAAAAAAATTGGGTTACCCAATTTTACAGCAAATAACAAAATTCAAAATATTCTTTAATTACAAAAAAGGAAAAAAAAAATTCTCCATTCTTAATTTTCCTAAATTTAAACAAAATTAAAAATTTTTTAAAAAACAAAAAAAGGGGGCAGAAATAAAATTGTTCCCCCCAAACCCGTTTAAAAAAAAATTAAAAAAATTTTTTTGGAAAAAAAAAGAAAAATTCCCAA
>NC_056743.1:427202235-427204735 GCF_019279795.1 Protopterus annectens | reverse complement strand
CTTCAGATTATACAGTTCCTTATGATAACCGTCGGTATGTTGGTGACAGGTCAGATATTACTTCAGGACCTATGTTCAATAGTAAAAACTTCAATAGTTACAGAAGTTTTAATAAAAACACTAACTACAATAGGAATTATTTTAACAAAAACAGAACTGATTTTGTTTCTAATAGAATTGGTTCTTTGCCTAATTCCAGAGCTGATTTTTTTTGTTAATAGAAGACATCCTTTTAATACTAATACTGTCACAAATTTTAACCCTAGCAGGGGTAGGAATTTTGCCCGTTCTGACTTTAGGAATGGTTCTTCTAATACTGAATGCATGAACGGAACATTGTCCAATGCGCAATGTTGGGTTCCTTCTGTGTGTGATGGTTTTAATCACGATGCTGGGTCTAGATTTGTTTCTATGCCCACATCGGATAATGGTCCTTTTATTAACGCTGTTGCCCAGCCTGGTAATGGAGTCAACTTGAGACAAGCCACTACTGTCTCTAACCCTCCCATGTATGATTCTGCTTCTGCTTTACATTCTGGACAAGTAGTTATTCAGCCTCAGGTGAGTCAAAGACAGTTGGTGTCTAACCCTATTGCTATTCCTGTTTTATCTCCTGAAGCTACTGGTTCAGGGGAGTTTGGAGGCAGAGTTACTAGTGGTAATCAGCATACGCCCCATTCTCCTTCTTCTAGTTTGACTCCTTTCAGAGGGAATGTTTCTGTTAATCCATCTGAGAATGTCATTACCAAGTCTGGTTCTTTTTTAGTTCCAAGAACAGAGACCTCTTTGTTGATAGCAGATCAAGATATGTCACAGAAGGGGAAGGGAAAAGGGAAGAACAGAGGGGTAAGGTTTCCTCATTTACCTCCAAGACATATGATTACAAGGAGTCACCACAAGTAGTCTCTAACACGGTTTCTAGGCCTGTTAACATTTCTTCATGTGTTAATGATACCACACTGTGTAAGATTTCTGGAGATACTGGTTTGTACAGTTTAGAACCTAGTTCTAAGGATTTCAGTCTGGAGACAAATACGTCTGTATATTCTATTGCCAATGACAATTTGACCAAACATTGTGACCCTGGTGATGATTCTGTTCCTTCATGTTTACACCCTGAAGGTTTACTGTTTAATGATTCTCAATCTGTTCATTCCTCAGTTTTTAACTTGTCTAGCAAAACTTTGTCTAAAGACCACTTAAGTGTGTTATGTAAAGGTTTTACATTTATCCCTTCTCAAAGAGCAAATTTATCCAATGCGTTGCTTGATTTGAGACTATACACCAGAAAGTTAAACTTGAAACTAAACTTTGAAGTGAACAATGTTGGTGAACCTGGTAATTCGCAAACCCCTAGTACCCAATCCTCTGGAGTTTCTTCCACATCTAGTGATAGTTTCGACTCTTCTTTGCCTAGGAAGAAGAGTTTGATCAATCCTCCTTTGAATAATACTTTAACAACTTTTTTAAAGGTTTGTGAAGAGGATTTTAGAAATGCTGTAGCATCCAATTCCACTAATAAATGGTTCAATTTATCCACTGATGAGAGTAAAGCCTTGTCTGACTTGACTCATGATGGTAATGTGAGAGTCATGAAGGCGGATAAAGGTACTGGTATAGTGGTTATGGACCAACAAAGATATGTTAATAAGATTAATGAGGAACTTGATAACAATGGTTTTTATGAAAAGGTGTCTCTTGAGAATGTGTATTCTAATTTTGAACGTATTGATAAAAAGTTAAAGTCCTTACTGAAAGGTTCATGTATTACAGAAGAAGAATTTGAGTTTATGTCTTCTCCTAACCCGTGCTTAGCCTAACTTTTTGGCATTCCTAAGGTCCACAAGAATGAAAGGGATCCTCCGTTCAGATTAATTGTTTCTAATAAACGCTCAAAAACAGAGAACATATCACATTATACTGATTTTGTCCTAAATCCCTTGGCACAAGCCACTCCCCACTATATTAGAGATTCGTGGGACTTCTAAAATATGTTGTTTGATACTGATGTGGATTTCTCTAAATGCATTTTGGTTACATTAGATGTAGTTGCTTTGTATACAAGCATTCCCCATACTGAAAGGTTGAATTATGTTAAACATTTTTTGTTTAAGTATGTTAAATTTCCCAAAAAGAGGATTCAGACTTTACATACCCTCATGTCTTTGGTTTTGAACAATATTTTTTTCATTTTCAAGATAATATTTACAGACAGGTTAGAGGTGTTGCTATGGGGTCAAAGATGGCCCAAGCGTATGCAAATCTAGTGTTGAGTGAGTGGGAGGTTGATACTCTTGTGCATTTGCCAGGTTTTCACTCTTTGAAGTTTTATAAGAGGTACATAGATGATATTTTTTGTGTGGGAGGGTGGTGTCAACCAACTAGAAGTTTTTGTAGAGTCTCTTTCAGAGAGCATTGGTTTTTTAAAATTTGTCATTGCTGACCGAGGCCAAAAAGTCTCCTTTTTAGACACCACTATTAGTATTGATTGTCACAAGAA
>NC_056743.1:427184735-427187235 GCF_019279795.1 Protopterus annectens | reverse complement strand
GGCCTTAGCCAGATCGAGGTAGGCTGTATGGACTGCCTTTCCCTCATCAATGGCTTTGGTGACTGTTTCAAAAGTCAACCAAGTTTAAAAGGCATGATCTGCCTTTGACAAAGCCAAACTGGGTTGGATCCAAAGTCTGCAAATTCCCTATGTCTTTATTTATGAGGTCCATTATGATCCTCTCCATGGCTTTGCAGATAAGGCTTGTCAAGCTAATGGGCGGTAATTTCCAGGGTCGGTGGAGGCACCGCCTTTGTGAAGTGGTACCACAGTTGCAGTGCGCCACTCCTGGTAATGATCAAGAGGTAAGACTATGATTAAACAGCTGTCCTAGCTGTGGGTTTAATTCTCATTGAGTTCATGGAGCACACAGCCGGGGACACCATCAGGTCCCATGGATGCTGTGTTTTTGCTTTGGAGAGAGCAGTTCTCACTTGGGCGCTGGAGATGTTTGGGGGCTGCAATCATTTGGTATAGATATCTCTCCTTTTGGGAGGGGAGAAGTTTGCACTGAACCTGTCAGCCAGTATGTTGGCAATGTCTGTAGGATCAGTAATCTTCACATCATTTTGAACTAGCTCTGAGCATATCTGGGAGTTTCCTCCCAGGTTTCTAACATAGCTAGAGAAGGCCTTATGATTGTCTTTTGAGTCTTTAGCTATTTTTCTCTCGAAATTTGCTTTGGATGATTTTATGAGAGCCCTTAGTTTTTTACTTATAGTGATCAAGGGTGTCTTACCTTTTAAGGATTTTGCTCTATCTTGTAGTAGCTTCCTCCTTTTGTTGTAGAGTTTGTTTATGGCTGGGGTCCACCAGACTGGACGCTTGCCTTTGGTACAAAGAGTCTTTGTTTTGCTTGGGATTGCCTTATCCATGCAGTCCTGCAGGTGCTGGTAGAAGGCATTTGTAAGTGATTCAGCGGCTTGAGTACTGTTTTCCCACGCTCGGGCCTTAAAGGAGACCACACTAGTCTTTAGAAGTGTGAAGTCGGCTTTGAGAAGTTCTTTACTGTGGTCTTTTTTATTTCAGGTTGGGGTGGGATGAGGACCTCCAGTGAGATTAGTTTGTGGTCTGATCTCACCAGTGAGGGTTACACCTCCAGTGTTGAACATTGTGCTCCCATGTTCGTGATGATGAGATCAAGTATGTTATCTCCTCTTGTGGGGATGGTGACTAGTTGTTCCATGGCATTTGAGTTTATGAATTCCAGGAACTTTTGGGCTAGGGTGTTTGGGCTTGAGTAGTGATCCCAGTCTATATTAGGGTAATTGAAGTCACCTAGTATGATGGTGTTTGGTGATACATTTATCCCTCTAGTGTTTTCAGGAAGGCCATGTGAGGTTCCTGAGTTTGTGAGGGTGGCCTGTAACATGCTACAATTTGCAGAGCAGTCTTGCCTATGGTTAATTGCACCTGGATGGTCTCCGATGCATCGCGGCGTTGCCACCAGTCTTGGAGGTGTGGGTGTCCTTGATGAATATGGATACCCCTCCTTTCTTGGTATTGTCCGGATTTTGGGGCCGGAACGCATGATATGAGGTAAAACCTGATAGCGCTGGGGTGCTCTCAGGAGCCTTGAACCAGGTTTCTGTCACAGCACAGACATCGATGTTCTCCATACTGAGAAGGGCCTCGAGTGCGTGCATTTTGAGATTTAGACTTCTGGCATTGAGCAGCATTACCCTTAGTTTTTTCCTTTTTTGTGTTCTAGGGTGGTAGGTTTAGAATTTGAGCCTTGCCTAAAAAAGGCACTATGGGGGTGGCAAGAGCCTTTGCCAATATCCGGAATCCCAGGGGTGACAGGTGCAAGCCGTCCCTTGCGAAGCAGCATGGCTTGTCCAGCATGTCATCCCAGGCAGACAGACACTGGATCCCCTTTGAATGACACCAGTGTTTAAGCCAATTGTTAAAGCTGATCATCTTATCTCCGTATTGTGGCATCATTCTTGGTGAAGGTAGGATACTGCTCAAGGTCAGGGTCATACCTGCCTGGGCTACATAATCAGAGAGCTCCTCAATGTCTCTTTTCATGTAGTCCAAGGAGGTACGCCTCAGGTCGTTTACACCAGCGTGGACAATGACTGAGTCATATTTGTACCTGCTGTTGAGAGACCTGAGTGCTTCATGCGTTATGTGGCGGATTCTAGCGCCCGACAGGCAGCTTACTGTGACCTTCTCCTTACTCAGTCTGGTGAGCGGGACGTCAGTGTGTCTGACTATGGAGTCACCAATGACTAGTGTGTCTGGCATTGTGTTTGGCCTTAAGGGCTGTGACTGTTTGACACTCTGACTGTGAGGTCTATGTGTTGCAGGTGTTGTGTTCTGAGGTGGTGGTTGTTTGGGTGTCTGCTTTGGTGGCCTCTGCTGTTTTGGTAGATTTTTGATCAGAGCCTCCAGTATGTCTTTGTGTGTTTATGTGTATGATTTGAGGTTGTAATGGTACTATGTGAGACTGGGTCTATAGTGTGTGTGGTAACCTTCTCCTCCTGACTGGTCTTGC
>NC_056743.1:427174735-427179735 GCF_019279795.1 Protopterus annectens | reverse complement strand
CTGTTTGGGATAGCACAATCCATGCACTCGTGTAAGTGCTTATAAAGTGCATTTGTGTAGGATTCAGCAGTAGTAACTGTATTGTCTATCTGCATGGGTGTCATGAAGTTCACCACTTCTGTCTTAAGAAGCATGAAGTTGGCTTTGAAGAAAATTTTTACCATGGTTTCCTTAATGAGGGGTGGGGGCGGGATGTGGATTTCAAGGGTGATTAGCTTATGTTCAAATCGGACCAATGAGGAGCTGACTTCAGGTGTGAAACACCGGTCACTCATGTTGGTAATGACTAGGTCTAGGACAATGTTGCCCCTGGTGGGGGTGTGGGCATTGGAGTTTATGAATTCCAAAAAGCGCTGAGCTAAGGAGTTGGTACACGAGTAGTTTTCCCAGTTAATGGTGGGGTAGTTGAAGTCACCTATTATTAGGATGTTTGTTTGAACCCTAATATTTTCCAGTGCATCAAGAAAAGAGGAGTGGGAATCCTGGTGCATGGTGGGGGATCTGTAGCAAGCTACAATTTGGATTGCAGTTTTTCCCAGAGTTAGTTGCACTTGGATAACCTCAGATGCATTATGCTGAGCAACTAGCCTGGAGGTGTGGATATCCTTAATGAATATGGACACACCTCTGCCTTTGGTGTTTCGGTCCAGGTTACATGACCGAAAAGTGTGGTATGAGTTATAGCCTGGTAGTGCAGGGGTGCTCTCTGGAGCCTTGAGCCAGGTCTCTGTTACTGCACAGATATCAATGTTCTCCATTTTAAGGAGTGCCACGAGTGAGTGCATTTTGAGATTCAGACTTCTAGCATTGAGTAGCATTACCCTCAGTTTTTGCTTGCCTGTTGCTGTTACGATGGTGAATTTGTTATTTGAACCTTGCCAAAAAAGGCACTATAGCGGCAGCAAGAGCCTTAGCCAGTATCCGGAATCCCAGGGGTGACAGGTGCAGGCCATCTGTGGCAAAGCATTGTGGTCTGTCGACCATGTCATCCCAAGCAGATACTGGATCCCCTTAGAATGACACCAGAAGCTTAGCCAATTGTTGAAGTCAATCATTTTGTCCTTGTACTGCGTTATCATTCGGGGCGATGGCAGAATGCTACTCAGGGCTAGGGTCATACCTGCCTGGGCTACAAGATCGGAGAGCTCTTCCATATCTCTTTTCATGCAGTCCAGGGAGGTATGTCTCAGGTCATTCACACCAACATGGACAATGACAGAGTCATATTTGTACTTGTTGTGGAGTGACCTGAGTGCGCATGTTATGTGGTGGATCCTGGCACCCGACAGGCAGCTGACAGTAACCTTCTCCTTGTTTAGCCTGGTAAGTGGGACATCAGTGTGCCTGACTATAGAGTCACCTATGACTAGTGCGTTGGGTACGTTGTTTTGCCTTATTGGCTGTGGTTGAGTGGTACACTGAGTCTGTGGGCTATGTGTCGTTTGGGATGTGTTGGGGATGGAGGTTGCTTATGCTCTGCTTTGGAGGTCTCTGTTGCTTAGACATTATTATTGAGAGCCTCCGTGAATGTTTTTGTGTTACTATGTGTGGATTTTAGTGGTGTAGATTTAGTGAGACTATGTGATGAGTGTGGTGTGGTGCGAATGTTTACCTTCTCCTCATGACTGTCAAGTTCAGTCTTGGTTGGAGAGAGCTTTACCTCCACTTTGGCTAGATAAGTGCATCTCTCACAGGTTGTAGTGTTGGGTGGTAGGAGGAGAGGGTTGTCTGTGTACATGAGGCAATTTCTACACCACCTCAAGATGCCCATATTCATCAGATAGACAGGAGAGAACACTGGGAGCTGACCCTTGGACATGCCTGAATAAAAAACTATTTTCCTCTAGATAAGTGAGGAAAGTGAGTACAAGAGCTGTTTTTTTCTAAGCAAGTGAGAAAAGTAAGTTCAAAAACTGTTTTCCTCTAGGTAATATATATATATATATATATATATATATATATATACAGACACACACACAGACACACAGACATATATATATATATATATATATATGTATGTATATATATATATATACACACACACACACACACACACACATACATACATACACACACATATATATCTTCTTCTTCTTTTGGCTTTTCCAGGTTAGGGGTCACCACAGTGGATCATCTGTCCGCTCATGATTGGCAGTGAAGTTTTACAGTGTCGAGTTGCCAGCCCGGTGCCCAATCTTCCACAGAAGGCACACACACGCACACACTCACACCTAGGGCCAACTTAGAGTGTCCAATTCACCTACTGCATGTCCTTGGGATGTGGGAAGAAACTGGAGCACAAGGAAGGAAACCCACGACCACAGGAGGACATGCAGACTCCACAGACAGAGGCACCCCAGCCGAGAATCGAACCAGAGAACGTCTTGCTGTGTGAGTAACACTAACTGCTGCACCACCATGACCACCCTATATTTATACATACATACATACACACACACACACACACACACACATATATATATATATATATATACATATATACACACACAACATATTATACATTATATATATATATATATATATACACACACACATATACAAGCACACACACACACACACACATATATATATATATATATATATATATATATATATATATACATATACACACACACACACACACACACATAGGTTCATAGGTTGGTACTAGGCTATCTGTCGACGGCATCTATAAGCCTAGCCAGAGTGTGTAGGCTTTCGCTGCCCCATTGAATAGTAACTGATCCTCTGTCAAGCAGAGCCAATGAAGTGATCCCAGGGGTATATTTTCTGTTACCCATCCACTCGTCAAGGTTTCTCTTGAAGAGTGTTATTAAGGGGCTCTGCCTGATGTAATTTGGAATTTTGCTCCAAACATGGGGAGTCTCTGTGACAGGAATCTATCCCTTCAGCATGTTCTATTTATTGTTGTATGCAGTTTACCGCACTAGAGCTCGTGGCTCACAGTGACTTGGATTTCTTTAGGTGGAGCATGTCCGTTAATTCTGAGTTGGACATGGCTTTGTAAGTCAGGCAGAGATCAAATATGAGTAAGCGATATGCCATGGAGTACAGCTGGAGTTTTTTCAGTCGGGCTGCATAGGACATATGTTTGAGACCAGTAATCCTCTTGGTGAGGTAATTTTGTGGTCTTTCAGCTGTTGGAAGTGTCTTTTGAGGTACATCCCAAACGGGGCATTGCACTCTATGATGGGTCTAATGAGTGACAAGTAGAGGGGCACTATAACCTCTTTATTTCTAGATGCGAACCGTTAGTAATTAGATGAGCCACATAGAAGGATTTCCTAACTACTTTGGCAATATGATTGTCAAAGGAGAGAATACTATCTACCTGGGTCCCCAGATCTCTTATTACCTCTTCTGTATTAAGGGTGCTGCCACCAATGTGGTAATTCATGGGTGTTTTGTTTTACCCAAACGGGATGACTATGCATTTTTTGGCATTTAGCTTGAGGCCATGACATTGACACCAGGTGTCCGTCTCAGTAAAGCCCTTTTGGAGGATGTTGTGTCAGCCGGAGAGTCAATTATGGCTACCAGTTAGCAGTCATTGGCGAACTTGGTTAGCCATAGTCCTCCTGTGTTTGCCTGTACTTCTGAAATGTGTATGCTGAACAGTAGGGGTCCCAGGACCGAGTCTTGCGGGACACCACTTGTGACTGGTTTAGAGTCAGACCTGGAGCCCACTATTCTTACCGTGTGAATTCTGCCTGTAAGCCAGTTGGCAACCCATCTCGTGACGTAGGGGTTTATGTTCAGGCTGGTGAGTTTTTCTGTAATAACCGAGTGGGGAATGGTGTTGAAAGCCTTGGCGAGGTCAATGTAGGCTGTGTGAACCACCTTTCCCTCGTCTATGGCCTTGGTGACTGTCTCGAATAAGTCATACAGGTTTAATAGGCATGATCTGCCCTAACACACACACACACACACATATATATATATATATATATATATATATATATATATATGTACACGCACACACTCACAATACGGTTTATGTTTATTTATGTCAAGTGGTAGTTATCAAACACTACAGATGGAAATCCTATATAGGTATGTGTAAATCTGCGTTTATAGTGGTTACAAACTGGCACTTAAATACTAGATGCCTAGTCTGAAAACACTGCCTAGAAAACAACAAAATGCTCATAAGGCATCTGTATGCATGGTCTTTTTGTTCTGCAATAACCCCAATATCATCAGATTGATTACTGAAGAGAACATCTCAACACAAAAAGAAATAGTTTTTACATTTGAAACAGTCACAGCAACATAAAAGACAGAATACTGTAAACTGGATGTCACACCCCAATATCCATGTCAAATTCCTATATGTACAATGTGGTCTACAATATATATTCTCAATGCAAAACCTACAGCTGTAAAGCAAATACTACATAAATGCATCCCATGCTTGCTTAAATGTATCTCTATTGTTAGCGCTACCACTTACAGAAATTATTTGTTTATTTATCTACCATGTCAAGAATGAAATTAAATGAGTCCCTATAAGCTTTTTGTGATCCTCTATCATCTGATCAGATTCTTCTTAGAATAATCCCTGCACACTTCCCTCACTATGGGTTTATCGGTACATAAATAATTCCAGGTAGTTCTAGTTAAAATAAGATGGTTAGACAAAGATATGGAACCATGGACCACTGACTCCAGGTAACTGCAAACGCCTGATCAGCCTCAGTGTAAGGGACGTGAGAAAGACTCAAGTAATGGACAAGATAAATGAGGACAAAGGTAACTGGCAAAATGCAGAAGACAGTGGAAGGGCATGCTTATAGTGTGGACGAGAGGGTAGGGATGGATGAGGGCCAGGACTGCATACGAAGTGGCTAAGGCCATACAATGACTCAGGCATTATAGACAAGCTAGCCAAATATACATTTTTATGTATATATCACACTTGTACTATATATGTATTTCCACATACACTCCTATACACATATCATTGATATCTAATCCAC